>NC_142950.1:35646828-35669328 GCF_046866305.1 Octopus bimaculoides | reverse complement strand
TTGTAAGGTAGAAATTTAAACGTAATAAAACGTTTTAAAAGGAATTTAAAGTGCCTACGTAATAACTGTAAACCTACTTTTGGGCCACCCTCTATATATGCGCGTGCGTGTATGTGTGTATGCATATCTTTTATTTTCTTGTATTACCCATTTGACTGCGGCCATTAAATGTGTTTTAAAGAATTTCTTTGTTTCCTTATTGCTTGTGTGTATGTGTGTAGGTATGTATGTGTTCTCTCCGTTTATTTTCTCTTATTCCTTTCTATTGAAGAGCATAGGCTCGAAACGTAAAAGACTTTCTCACCTCCCCGAGCGTCAAACTAATAAACCTACTTGTTGTTCATGCACCTGTCTTCGTCTTTTGTTTTTCTGTAAATTTCAACTCTGTGTATATATGTGTGTGTGTGTGTGTATATATATATATATATATGTATGTATATACATACACACACACACACACACACACACACACACACACACACACACACACACACACACATACATACATATATATATATATATATATATATATATATATATATATATATATATATATACATATATATATGTGTGTGTGTGTGTATGTGTGTGTGTGTGTAATGCATTGTTGGTTGAGATATCAGTAAGTTCTCGGTTCACTTAACGCTCTTTATGACATCTGTGTGTCGTCTCCAATTATCAATATTATACAAGTGATGCGCGGTTCAATGACTGCTTATCAATCATGTTACACCCCATCTAATCAACCCCTTTTATATACATTTCTTCTTCTTCTTCTTCTTCTTCTTCTTCTTCTTCTTCTTCTTCTTCTTCTTCTTCTTCTTCTTCTTCTTCTTCTTCTTCTTCTTCATTCATCGATTCCCGTGGCCAAGAGAAACAGATCAAATTTGGTGCGGATCTGAACATGAACACCACCTTCTTATTCCCGAATTATCTCTATGAACAATCGAACATCATAATTCTATATATTTTCTCTTTAAATATCCCAGATCGGGTGAAATGATTATTTCCCCCCAGAAGCTAAGTTGAACACCAACACCTGACATCTTGGGCAAAAGATTCGGCAAAAGAGAACGATAGAATAAGCAGCAGGCTTTAAAAGTGGTTGGAGCAGTTTTGAGCACAGAACTGTCGAATGAAGAACTGTCATGTCGTATGCACAAAAAAAAAAAAAAATGCAGGTAGGGTGGTCACATTGGATTGCCTAAACGACAACGGCAGCAACAACAGCATTAACTCGCCCAACACCTGTATGACCACCACCACCGCCACCACCACCACCACCACCACCACCACTACTACTACTACTACTACTACTACTACTACTACTCCCAACATCAATACTGTGAATGACAGCAATGCTAACAGGACCAACGTCGACGCCGCCGCTGCCGCCGCCGCAATTTCCATCATCAACAACAACAACAACAACAACAACAGCAGAAGTATTAATATAAGCAGCACCAATTGTGAAGAATTAAAGAAAAAGATATGGAGGGGTGGTGGCGGTGGAGGAAGGGAGGGTGATGGTGGAGATGAGGTTGAGATGGTGGTGGTAGTGGTAGTGTTGTTGTTGTTGGTGGTGGTGGTGGAGGTGTTGGTGATGGTGGTGGTGATGGTGGTGGTGATGGTGGTGGTGGTGGTGGTGGTGGTGGTGGTGGCAGTGGTGGTGGGAGCAAAACTAGAAAAAGAAAGAAAGAAAGAAAGAAAGAAAGAAAGAAAGAAAAAGCTCTGGCAGTCATCGTCACATAGCAACGGTGGTTGGCAGCTCAGATTGTCCAAGAACTCCTAAAAATCAATACTAAACAGTACATATAGATACACTGTCTATAGTTCGAAGAACTGAGATGATTGCTACGTCATCGAATCAGATTCGACATCATGTCTAGTTTCAGCTATCTGTTTGACAACGGAAACCATATACATACACATATACATACGTACGTTCATACATACATACAGACATACATAGTCAGATAGATATATGTTCATTCATATACGTACATATACATGCATATATACAGACACGCATACATATATAAGTATATGCATATATATTTACACACATATATACACACGCTCATATACTCACGCTCACCAATTTATGTGTGTGTGTGTATATATATATATGTGTGTGTGTGTGTGTGTGTGAGAGAGAGAGAGAGAGAGAGAGAGTGAGTGTGTGTGTGTGTCTGTGTGCTTGAGTATATGTGTGTATATATATATGTATATCCCTCGTCTATCGCGGATGTTACGTTCCAAAAACCTCGCGATAAGTGAAAATCTGCGAAGTAGAAACAGTACTGTATATTTTTTTATTTATTATTTCTATAATTTGTGCATATTTATTTTATTATAAATGCAAAACAACACGACAGAGGAATCGATGTTCGACGTGAGCTTAAATAATAAATCGCGATATGGCAAGGGATTACTCTGTGTGTGTGTGTGTGTGTGTGTGTGTGTGTGTGTGTGTGTGTGTGTGTGTGTGTGTGTGTGTGTGTGTGTGTGTGTGTGTGTGTGTATGCATTCATACATACATACATATATACGAGGGGGTGCTGAAAAGTTCCTGGCCTTAAGGTTATCGCAAAAGGTTATCGCAATAAATTAAGTACCAGTGAAACGCTGGGGTCGATGTAATAGACTAGTCCCCTCCCTCCAAATTTCAAGGCCCTATGCTTTCAGTAGAAAAGAATATTCTGAATGTCGTCTGTATTTCAGCGAATTTTCTTTAATCCGTACTTGTATTTAATCATTCAGTCCTTTATACTCCGTCACATCCTATATTGCTTCAAACCGTATACTCCTTCAGACATATACTCCTTCAGACATATACTCCTTCAGTAGCACATGAAAACGATAGAAACAATTCAATAGTTGTATGGATGCATAAAATCTACGAAGAAAAGAAAATCGCAAGTCCCAAGAATTTGGCGAGATGGTGAAAATAACTTTTAATTCAATGCTGGAAGAATTTCAAGAATTCTTCATTTAATTTCGGAAATTCTTCATCGTTATGCACAGGGCTGCCATGACAGATTGCTATCCCGGTTTTAGAATTCGTTCACGATCTGAGTGATATAATGAATAATAATGATGCAACATTTAATGCATACATTACAACAATAGCAATAATGTGCAGACGATTGGCAATATGACTGAGAATATTTAGAACAATAGAATAATAAGACTTGATTATTCTTGATTATTGCTCGCAGATATTGAATTCCTCAGAGTGTTAAACTTATTTATGAACGAGGAGTAATACAGAGATCATGCACAAGAAAGATTGTCTCTGGAGCAACATTTGAACAAACTGGGGGGAGGGCTTTAGGAGAAAAGAACGCAGAGGAAATGCAGTGATTTATATCTGAAAGGTTTGCAACAATCTTTGGTATGAAAAAAACAAAAACAATGCAAACTCTTGAATTGGGCACCAATCCAATGCACAGTACAAACATTTCTATCCAATTCCTCTTTCGTTTATACTAAAAGAATGCATGCAATAAATTGCTGTTTAAACTAGAACTTTTCAAGTCCATTCTCAAACACGAGGATCTACATGGCGTAAATATAATTACGTTCAAACAACATCCGACATTAAATCTCATTGCTTAATGGTTATCATAATCAATGTTTTCACTATAATTATTGGTTGTTAGGCGTGGCTGTGTAGTTCAGAAGCTCTCTTTGTAACTGCATGGTTTCGGGTTCATCCCCACCGTACGACACCTTGTATGTTTTTATTCCCATAACCTAACAGTTCGGCAAAAGCGACCAATAGAATAAGCACCAAACTTAAAAGTACTAGATTTTGATCTGTTAGACTAAAACCTTTGAAGGCAGTGCTGTAACATGGCCGCAGACCGATGACTCAAACAAGTAAGAAGTAAAAGATAAAAGATATGCAGGATTCAGTGATGGCCAATATCGTGTTTTAGGGACCCAGGGTTAATCCGTAGTTGAATATATCCGGGGCCCCACCGAAATCATTTTCCACCCACCACGTTACTCTTCCACGCACCACTTTCACCCAGACGGAAACCAAACTCCGGATCCGAACTTGCCTAAGCTTGGATCGGGACGGCTGACAGTCTGAACAACAACAGCAACAACAACAACAACCACTACTACTACTACTACTACTACTACTACTACTAGTTTTGGGAAAGTCATTGAATAGTGACGACAACAACAACAACTATAACCACGATAGCAACTGCATTAATATCAACAAGATGGACAGCTCAGTGAAAACAGCGGTAATGACAACAACAACAACAATAGTATGAATAACAATAACAATTGCAGTAACGGTACCAACAACAACAACAGCAAAAACGATGTGAGCAATAAGAACACCAACAACACCACCAATACCTTTGACATCCGGGCCTCACCGTCCACAACAACAACAACAACAACGACGACCATAACAACAACAACAACAACAATAATAACATCAACGAACTTTGACAACATCAACATCAACGTCCTTCACCAACGGACCACGGGGCGAGTAGCGGGCCGTGGATCATTTGGTATGGGGTCACACACAAAGAATACACTTTTTAAATTTAATTTCTATTTTGTTGACTATTGCAGTCATATATATATATATATATATATTATATGCGTAATAATCTATTTTGCTATAGGCGCAAAGCCTGGATTTTGGAGGGGAGGGGCTAGTTGATCATACCGAGCCCATTACTCAACTAGTACTTAATTTATTGATTCTAAAAGGATGACAGGCAAGGATGATTTCGACGGAATTTATCCTCTGAAAGTAAAGACGCATGGCATGCTGTTAAGCATTTCGTCCGGACAAAATGCTTTGCAGCATTTCGTTTGACGTGCTAAAGGTTCTGCTAGCTCGCCCCCTTCATATATGCAAGAATTAAACAATATACTATACACTTTACTGTTTTCTTATGTGAGTGGTCCCTCGAGTCGTTTAAATATCGTCTTGCATGAAACCATCTGGGGTGCAAAAATGATTGAGGACCGCTGCACTATAACAACAGCAGTTATAATAATTCTTACACATATAGGCACAATACCTGAAATTTTTAACGGATGGGACTAGTCGATTACACCCGATCCCATGGCTTCATTGGTGCTTGTTTTATCGACCCCGATAGGATGAAAGGCAAAGTCGACTTCGGCAGAATTTGAACTCAGAACGCGAGGACGGACGAAATGCCGCTAAGCACTTTGCCCAGCGTGCTAACGATTCTGTCAGCTCCCCGCCTTAATAATAATAATAATAATAATAATAATAATAATAATAATAATAATAATAATAATAATAATAATAATAATAATTGGTGCGTTGGGAACAGTAAACCAAAATATAGATAAATAGCTGAAGGAGATTGAAATAGAATGCCTGGTAGAGCTCCTACAGAGAGTTTGTCTCTTAGGGACAGCAAGGATTATCAGCAGGGTTCTAAGCACAGTAACCCGCTAGCCATATAAATCCTATCAGGAATAAGACCGAACCTGAGCCAAACCAAGATAATAATAATAATAATAATAATAATAATAATAATAATAATAATAATAATAATAATAATAATAATAGGTTCTTTTATTGGCCACAAGGACCCAACACATAGAGGACACTATCAAAGGACGAGTTACAGCACACAAAAACAAAGCAAAAATAAAAAAATACAAAAAAAACAAAAACAAAAACAGGTGGGGTTTACATCGATCAAAGGGAGATATTACCACATTAAGAGATATGACAGAAGATATATAATAGAAATTAAGGAAATAAATAATAAATAAATAAATAAATAAATAGAATCCCCAATGGCGGGGCAGTCCACTTCGGGTAATCCGGGGTAGACTCCACGCAAAAATCCCGGATTACAATGCCATAGGGAAAGATTCAACGACGATAGTATCGATGACAATAACAAACAAGGGGATGATGACAACAATAACAACAGCAACAACAACAGCTGCAGCTGCAGCAGCACTGTCAGCAGCAAAACTATTGCAAGCAACAACAACACCAGTAACAACATTAATGACAACAATGATAATATAACCATCGGGGATCGATTTGACAATAGTAGTATTGATGAAAATAACAGAAGACGGGACCGTAACAACAACAACAACAACAGTAATAACAGCAGCAGCAGTGTCTGTAGGACTACTACTACTACTACTACTACTACTACTACTATTACAAACAACAACAACAACGATGACGACGATGACGACAATGTACTTACATTATTTTTACAATCCACATCAACCTTCTCAATAAGCAACCTTCTGGCCTTCGCTAGGTTATTCTGTCGAGCGGCCTCGTGTAGTTTCTTTTCACCTTTCAACACTGCAAATATAACGAAAGACATCACTAATCGATCATACATGCAGTTTAATTTGTTATAACCAAATAACAACAACAACAGCGGCAGCAGAAGCAGCAGCAGCGGTAGCAGAATCACAAAGTGCAGTCGCTGCAATAGTTGCAACAAGTGCTAACAGCTTCTGTCAAATATCTTTAGTGTTGTTATTTTTATAGGAAGCTTTTGGTGAACATTAGCGCCGTTTGTTGTCATTGTGCATTGTATTTCCGGTAGAATGACTGACCAGTGTTTGAGACATGTCAACCAAGCGGAATAAATGGTCTAAGGTAAATCTGGTTTGAATTCAACGATTTATCGGTTTTCTCGCCAAAAGGTGCATCTTTGATGAAACACGCACACAGAGAGGCTGAGATTCAGCGTGACATAGAGTGTGACAAGGCTGGCCCCTTTGAATTACAGGTACAACAGAAACAGGAAGAAAGAGTGAGAGAAAGCTGTGGTGAAAGAATACAGCAGGGTTCGCCACTACCTCCAGCCGGAGCCTCGTGGAGATTTAAATGTTTTCGCTCAATAAACACTCACAACGCCCGGTCTGGGAATCGAAACCGAGATCCTATGACCGCGAGTCCCCTACCCTAACAACTTAACCATTGCACCTCCACATAGACAAATATACACGGACACATACATAGATACATACATACATACATGCATACATATATACATACGTACGTACATACATACATACATACATACATAGATACATACATACATACATACATACATACATACGCACGTACGTACGTACCACGTACATACAAACAAATGTGGGCAATAGTAGGTATACAATTACTTAATATGAGTGGAATGCTCTTTTCATAAGAGTGAACACTCACTCAAGTTAAGGAACTGTATACCTACTTTTGCGCACGCCTGTATATACATACACACATACACACACACACACGCGCACACAGACAATTCGACAAATAATTCTACAAACACATACTCACACACAAAAAAAAAAGGGAACAAGAAACGGTTGGAGGTAACAACAGTGAAACATGAAATCGCTGATCGTGTAAATTCACGAGAGAGGAAAATAAAATGATTTCTCTTTCGATCGTAAAATACGCCATAGAATCCGCCATTACTGTTTACAAAATAAACCTATTTCATGATTGTAGAATATATCATAAAATTTATCAAACAACTCTATAACATTGATGGGGATGTGGAGCTTTCTGTGTTGTCCCTCGATTTGCTAAAAATGAGTTTAACCTTCCTCAAATGACACGATACTCCCAACCGAAACATGCATCAAATAATGTATTTATATGTTTGAATAGGTGAAGGCGTGTGGCCCATGGTTAAGCCGTTGCATTTGTGAATGTAAGATCGTGGTTTCGATTTTCGTGGTGGTACGTTGTATTCTTGAGCAAAACATCTCCTTTTTACGTTGCTCTTTTCCATTCACAAGTAAACAGTTTCTACCAGCAACTGGGAAGTAAAGCTTGGAACGGACTAGCGTCTCATCCGGGGGTGAGTGTTATAATCTCGTTTACTTATACACACAGGCCTTATGAATAGTAGGGCTGATAACAGACCTAAGACGATGTTTCGACAAAAGTTAAGATGGTAATAGCAATCTGAAACTGAACCACGGCGACAACGACATCAACCATGCATGAAAGACACAGTCGGAGACCTCAACCTTCTTCGGAATTAAACGAAATCTAATCGTATTTCTCTTCAAAAAAACTCCCTCTCCCTCCCTCTCTCTCTCTCTCTCTCTCTCTCTCTCTCTCTCTCTCTTATACACATACACACACTCACACATTTATATACATTCACTCACACACATTCCTTCACACGCACATCTACTCTTTCCTTAGTTCTCTCTGTCTTTGTTTTATTCTGTACGTACTCTCTCTCTCTCTCTCTCTCTCTCTCACTCCCACTCTCTCGCCTTTCCTCTTTTATTCTCTGTTTCCTCTTACTCCTTTCGACCCTCTCTCTCTCTCTCTCTCATTCTCACTCTCACTCTCTCTCCTTTCCTTCTTTTTCCTCTCTCTTTCCATCTCTGTTACCTCTTACATCCTTTCGACCCCTCTCTCTCTCTCTCTCTCTCTCTCTCTCTCTCTCTTAACTCTCATCATTTCATTCCTTCTTTCCTTTCATTCTATCTCTCTTCTCCCCCCCCCCCATTTCTTTCATTCATTCTCAAACCTCCACCTTTCAACACCAGACGCGATGCTCTTTCTTCAGCAAAGGCGGTTATATTTCTTATCTGACATGGAATGGTCGTTCTGCAGAAATCTTAGATTTTAATCGATCTGGATATTTATAGAATTTACAAGCAATTTAGCAAGACACTCTGGAAGTTGGAACCTGGTTCTTTCTTTAGCAATGCTCTTTTAATTACAGCAGCTCAAAATATATTGGTTAACATCATGCTAACAACAGAGGAGTTCGGCTGGATAGGGACAAACCCTTGACCTCTTTCCTCTATGACGGAATGCTGTTTATGCAGCATCTCCAGTGATCTTACATCACTGAATAGCAACAGGAAAACAACAACAACACCAGTGCAATAGGAAAGAGGAAGAAGAAGAAGAAGAAGAAGAAGAAGAAGAAGAAGAAGAAGAGGGTAGGAGTAGGGAACGAGGCGAAGAAGAAGAAAGGAGGAGGAGGAGGAGAAAGAGGGAACGAGGCGAAGAAGAAAAAGACGAAGAAGAAGAAGAAGAAAGGTGGAGGAGGAGGGGTGGAGCAGGAGGTGGAGCAGGAGGTGGGGCAGTAGGAAGGGTGCGAGGCGAAGAAGAAAGAAGAAAAAGGAGGAGGAGGAGGTGGTTTGAAATTAGTCCCATTCTCAGTTGGAATAAACCCCCCCCCCCACTCCCTCTGAACGGCATGGAGAAATATTTATAAGAGATAATTTCCAGTTGGTTAAGAAGAAAATAAATGCTAAAAATTTGCAAAGATATAAACGAACAAAGGAAAAGCAATATGTGGAGCATGAATGCTTTCTTAATTAAATTGCAACTGCTGTGGAGCGGACAGGTAGCGCGCATGCCCGGTTTCCTACCTGTTTTGCTAGATTTTGTTTGGTAAATTAGCAGTTGGCTATCACTCTCCAAAAAAGGAGATACAAAGACACTCTCAAGACAAGCTTGACTAAAAAGGTGTACATTTTTCGAGCAGTCTATCTGGAAAGATCTTGCTCAAGCTCTCACGCTGTCCCTTAACGTTATGTAGTCTGGAGTACAAGACTGAGAGACAGAAACGATCTGAAGAACGAACTTAGCCGTCTCGGACCTGATCCCCTGTGTCTAACCCTAACCCTTCACCCCAGCTCACGAGCAAAACAGGGAGTAAATAGTTGTATATACAGGCGTGGTTGTGTGGTAAGAAGCTTGCCACACAAGGCAGCGAGCTGGTAGAATCGTTAGCACGCCGGGCGAAATGCTTAGCGGTATTTCGTCTACCGTTACGTTCTGAGTTCAAATTCCGCCGAGGTCGACTTTGCCTTTCATCCTTTCGGGGTCGATAAATTAAGTAGCAGTTACGCACTGGGGTCGATGTAATCGACTTAATCCCTTTGTCTGTCCTTGTTTGTCCCCTCTATGTTTAGCCCCTTCTAGGCAATAAAGCAATAAGAAGCTTGCTTCTCAACCACATGGTTCCGGGTTCAATCCCACTGCATGGCACCTCGGGCAAGTGTCTTCTGCTACAGCCTTGAGCTGACCAGCTGAAGGAGATGTCTTCCTGGGGTTAAATGGTAGTATCGTCGTCTCTTAGAGGACAGCCACAATAAAGTGACCATAAGCAATATACATATATATATATATATATATATATATATATATATATATATGTATGTATATAATTATGTATACGTATATATATATATATATATATATATATGCACACATTCACGAAACCACACTTGATAGGAAATGACAATTCGACGATTACATGAACCACAGATAACGGATATTAAACTTGACATAATTTTAATTTTATCTGACAAAACCACGATAGACTTTTAATAGCTGACAGCAAAATAGAGTTAATTTCAACATTGTTAAGAATCCAACTGAAAAATCTAAAGAATTACGCAGATTTAAACAATTATGGCACAAACTGTATATACGTCAATCATTTCGCTTACTATAAGTACAAATGAAAACAAAACAGACTTAATATTGGGCGCGCGCGTGTGTGTGAAAGGGAGACATAAGCATGTTCTAGAATATAATAATTTATAGTTTGATAAATACTATTAAGGCATTCTCAGAATTTTTTCTTTAACTGGAATATTCGTCAATGTGTATTCCAGTATGAAATTTGGCAGAACTGATAGAGCGTCGGACAAAATTGTATTACGATATGACTGTTCCGTTTCTTTACTTTCTGATTTCAAATCCCGCCGAGGTCAAATTCACCTTTTGGTCTTTTCGGAGTCGATAAAACACTTGCAAGTGAGTATGATTTTAGGAACATGTGCGATGCTCTCACGAAATGCTTCAGGTACTTGTATGACCGTCACACCGTTATAGTCTCCGGTCAGCAATTTTACTCTTTACCCACCGGAACATGATATTACATATATTGTTGAAGAATCTGACAGTGAAGAAAAGAGAAACAAGAACACAAAACACAGCCCGGTCCGGGAATCGAACTCACTACCTCAAGATTATGAGCCCTACGCTCTAACCACTGAGGCATGCGCCTTTGCGCGCGTGCACACACACACACACACACACACACACACACACACACACACTTATTTAACGAGAATAGCTTTGACCGTAACCTCGAAGTTCCGACGAATCCTTAGCTGGTTGAAACATCGAAGTCACTGTCAATAATATTCTTGTTTCAGAATTAAAAAGAAAAATGTTACTCTACAAAATTATAGGTTAATCCCCAGATTAATGTAAAATCGTTTTTTATTATAACTGAACATAGAAAACAAACATATATATATATATATACATATATATATATATGTTTGTTTTTTATGCTCAGTATATATATATATAGGCATGCATTCATGTAAATATATATGCATGCATACATACATACATATGTTGTACAAAGTTTTAATTAAATCATAACAAATCTATATGGCGAAGTGAAACAACCCCCGCAACGAAATACGAAGCTAGGAATAATCCTATAGATTAACAGATTATAGATTATAGCTTAATTCCAGGTTCTCCAAGATGATCTTAGTTCTTGAACCAAATCAACTGTTAAGACGATTTCCTGACACTTTGAATATATAACAATGTGCAGAGGTGAATATATAAACACGCATCGACGTAGGGTGTATATAGGAGAGCTGTATAAATAATTTATGCAATTAACGAGCGGATAATTAGTGATGTCTGGAACAGTTGAACATAACTGGGACTTGAAAAGTAATTACACACAACATTGGAATAAGACTTCCATAATTAATAAACAACCACAGTGGAGTGTGAAGAATAAATCAGAGATACGCTAACTACGGCAGCGAATTGGCCGACTCGGTAGAGCATCGGTCAACAGGTGTTGGCGTATTCGGTTCAAATCTCGCCAAGGTCAACTTGGCCTTTCAAACTTTCTGGGGTCGATAAATAAAAGTAGACTTGCCGACCGACCAGCTTCAGCACCTCGGGCAAGTGTCTTCTACCAAAGCCCCGTGCCGACCAAAGTCTTGTGAGTGGATTTGGTAAACGGAAACTGAAAGAAGCCCGTCGTATATATATGTGTGTGTGTGTGTGTGTGTGTGTGTGCGTGCGTGAGTGTGTGTACATATATATATAACCAGAAATGGCTCTTAGGAAAGTGCCCATAATGAGTAGAAGAAACAGCTACAGCTACGAGACCTACAGCTACGAGACCAGCTTCGGTCTCAACTAAGTTAATCTACTGCCACAAGAGTCGATTTAACCACAACGGAGTTAATCTACAGCTCGGAGAACAGCTTCAGCTGCCGCTAAAATAATCCAGAACTACGAGTGAGAATTTGGTGGTTATAAATTGGAGAAAGTGCTGAAAAACCAACATGGCTGACTAATGAAATATAACGTTTGGGTTGGTTCTTTGCCAAAACACACCAATTACTTTCAGCGTTTGAGAATTAATGTGCGAACGAGAGAGAGAGTGAGTGTGTGTGTGTATGTGTGTGTGTGTGTGTGTGTGTGTGTGTGTGTGTGTGTGTGTGTGTGTGTGTGAGGATCGATGAGAGAGAAAGAAAAGTAGACTTTAAAATTGCGATAACATCTATGTATCTGTGTGGTGGGGTATGTATAGATGTATATGTATATATAATATATGCAGGTGCGTACCTGTGTATTGTATATGCGTAGGCCTCTATGTCTGTGTGGATATGTATGCATGTCTGTAAATGTGTATGTGTGCTTATATACATATGTATGCATGCGTGTGTATGTGCTTGTATCCGCGTATTTATGCATACATGCTTAAGTGTGTATCTACACGTATATATGTGTGTGTGTGTGTGTGTGTGTGTGTGTGTGTGTGTGTGTTGAGAAACTGATGGAACAGTTTTCCCATCTGACGTCCATTTTCGTCACAATAGACGAAGCCAGTCTGAGACTTACGAATATCTCCTTTAATTTAGTTGCCGTTGTTGGTCAAAGTAAATCCAATCTCTTTAAAGCTGTCCAATTTTTCCCCATTTACCATGGTGTTCGTTGCTGTATTGTGTTGTGGTCTTTGATCAGAATATTACCATTTTCTGCTCCCGAAGCTCTTTCTCATTCAGATATCGAAATCTTGAAGTGAAATTCTGTTTCGCTGCATCCATTTGGATCAGAGGTTCTCAACCATGTTTTGCTCGAGAACCCCTGTGCTTCCTATTCTATTCTGATGGCCCTTCATAGCCATTTGATGTTTAAAAAACGTATATTTTCGTATTTAAATATTATAAGGAATTGCATAAAAAATTGTTAGAATATTTACTATATTGTAAAAATATAACCAATTCTATCTTTAGCTCAACGAAGAGGGAACAAGGACGAATAAATTACAGACTGTCAAGTATATGATTGCTATATATCTTATCAAGCTTATAAATACAGGGCTAAAAGGGGAATGTGCGTGTGTGTGTGCGTGTGAGAGAGAGAGAGAAAGAATGTGTGTGTATTTGTATATATATATATATATATATATATATATATATATATATATATATATATCTTATATGTATATATGTATGTATACGGTTATACAGAGAGAGAAAGAGTGAGTGATACATAGATACAAATGTGTGTATATTTTGCTGATTGAAGATATACACACCAGCGAGAAAAAAATAATAAACGGGTGCATTGGAACAAGAATGGATTTATTCCATCCGAGTTGCACAGATCCACCTCAGTCTCTCTCTTTCTCTCCTTCACCATCGATAATATTATCTCTCGTTGCCAAAACGTTCGACGGAATCTAATGAGTGGAACCCAACCAAGATTTGAACCGGAGCCCAAAATCTGCGGCTACACCGCTGCAGTCATCTCTATTGGTCTCATAATAACTTCAGACATTGACTGCGAACCACAAACGTCCGACCGAGACGTTTCACTTGTGTGAAACAGTGTTGTTGTTGTTGGTAATCTTGTTATTAAACCCACTCCTTTCCAGACACAAACAGAAGTAGCTGTCACATTGGACAGTCGTGATAGAAAACACTAACATCGTGTTAGAATTCGGAAACTACTTGTCTGACAACTGTCTTTAATTAATATCTTCACGATTTTCTGATCTCTGATTTTTACACGCGGAGATTACCGTTGATGGTTTTACAATCGAAAGAAACAGACAAAGAAAAAAGGACTTACTAATAATAATAATAATAATAATAATAATAATAATAATAATAATAATAATAATAATAATAATAATAATAATAATAATCTTTTCTACTCTAAGCACGAGGCCTAAAATATGGTGGGGGAGGGGTTAAGTCGATTACATCGACCCCGGTACTCAACTGGTACTTATTTTATCGACCCCCGAAAGGATGAAAGACAAAGTCGACCGCGGTGGAATATGAACGCAGAACGTAGCGACTAACGAAACACCAGAAAGCATTTCTTGATTGATAGATAGATCGATAGATAGATAGATAGATAGATAGATAGATAGATAGATAGGAGAGAGGGAGGGAGGGAGGGAGAGAGAGAGAGAAGGAAAGAAAGAGTGCTGTCTCCAAAAAATTTAATTTTCTCAGAACACACACACACACACATGCACATGCACACACAGATCTACGCATAACTACACATAGATATTGACGTAAATTCACACAGAACCACACACGTCCACACACACACACTACCCTCCACACACACACACTCATTATGACACACATACACAAAGACACACATATTTTTGTCATGATCTGCAGAAATATCCGCAAAAATCTATCAAAATTCGTCTTTTATTTATTTATTTATTTATTCATTTTTATGTTTCTTTTTTTTAATTTTTTAAAATTTTTCTTTTCGCTGCAGCGTCTCTCGAATCTATGGAATTTTACTTGGTTCCTGGAGCTAAGAATGAGAACAATGGAAGAAAGGAGTGGCGAAGGGGAAGAAGTCAGAGGGGGTGGGGGTGAGAAGAAGAATGAAGTGAAGGAAAATAGAAGAAAAAGGGTGAAGAAAAAAAGAAGGAAGAAATGAAATACGGTGAGAATGGGAAGGGATGAAGGAAAGACGGAAGGAAGGAGAGAAAAGAAGAACGAAAGAAAGAAAGGAAGAAAGAAAGAAAGAAAGGAAGAAAGGAAGGAAGTAAAGAGCGAAAGGAAGGAAGGAAGAAAAAAAGAAAGAAAGAAAGAAAGAAAGAAAGGAAGGAAGGAAGGAAGGAAGATGAGGAATGTAAATTGCTATATTTTTGGAGACAGAAGAGTATGTAGTCATGGTGAGCAGTTTAAGTGTCCAGCTGATGATGGACAGTGTCCGTCAGTGATGGGCAAACTTCTTTTGGAGGGTTTTTTGCATTTTGCATTAATGCAGACATGTAAGTCATATATTTGTTATTAAATAAAATAATATAAACTATTTTCAAGTTTTCAGCTACGAAACAATTTGTCGTGATATTAAATTTTCTTATTGCTAAATAAAATTTCATGAAACTATTTCTGTCATTTACAACTTTATGTAGATAGATAGATAGATATAAATACACACACATATATGTATATATATTCATAAAGACTGACGAAATACAGGTAAACATTTCGCCCCGGTGTGCTAACGTTTGCCGCCTTCTGGTGTCTGAGATATTGAGTGAATGATGCTGATCGGACTGTAGTAACGTAAAATAAAGTGTTTTGCTCAAACACACGACGCACCGCCCGGGAATCGTAACCACGAACTTGCAATTCTGAGTGCAACACCTTAACCACTAGACCACGCGAATTCACTCAGGAAAAAAAAGTACCCAATATATAAACTGGATTGGCAAATATTTACGTTTCTTAAATAAACGTCTCTTAGAGAACTGTTAATGTTTCCTTTTTCTAAAGAATTCACACTAATTTTTCTCTTCGAGGAGACAGTTATATTCCTTTAAGTACCATTCATCTCATAAAAGCAAATATTGCAGAGATATTTTATTTTATGGACAAGCAGTGATGAAAAATTAAAGTCGTTCGTTTTAAAAATTGAACGGAGAGCGCGAAGGGACATAACTCAATGCTGCAAAAACATTTCGTCTGTTGCACAACTGTTTTAGTCACGTTTTATTACACTTTTCTTTCCTTTTTTTTTTCTTTCGTATTTTTTATTATTTCTTTTTCTTTCTTTTTTTTTTATATTCGACTGAGAATTTGTTATTTACTCGCCAGGACCCGACAGCAGTTATGAGAAATTCTGAAGGCAAAACCATTAATTGATAAACGTAACTAGCAAGGGAACGGGTCGGGCGGAGTGGGGTGGGATCAATTCAGTAGTTGAATAGTTAGAGCAGTGTGTGTTCCAACAATTTGCGACCTGAGTTCAAATACTATTGAGTTTATCTTTGCTTTTCATACTTCTGGGGATGATAGACTAAAGTGATCGACGATCATTCAGGTTGATTTCTCTCTCTCTCTCGCTCCGTATTTCCCTCTGTCTGTCCGTTTGTCTGTTTGTCTGTGTACTTAACTCTTTTTGTCTGTCTGTCTCCCCTTCTGTCTATTTCACTCTCTTTCTCTCTCTCTCTCTCTCCCCTCTCTCTCTCTCTCTCTCTCTCTCTCTTTCTTTCTCGGTTGCCAGGTACGCGACACAGAAGAACCATTCCCAGTCTTTTTCCTCCAAGACAACCACTTTGAGACATCTCGACTCCAAGCAAGAATATGTCACATAGCTATGAGGAATTTGCAAGGAACGTAGCCGAAACGAATCGAAAGACACAATCTTTGGTAATATGACGCTTTGCTTTTTTTTTTACTTTCTTTTACGTCATTCATTCAATGGACTGCGGCCATGATGGAGCACTGTCTTAACGGGTTTTGTCGAAGATTTTCGATTCCCAAATCGAAGGTGCTTTGAGTTTTCGAGCAAAACACTTCACCTCACGTTGCTCCAGTCCGCTCGGCTGTAAATGGGTACACCCTGCAATGGACTGGGGTTCCGTTCAGGGGGGAACGTTGGCCTACCCCATCTATCAAGCAAGGTGGTATTATTCGAAAGCTATAATAATGCGCTTAATTGCATCGTGACTAGCGATGTATAACAACATCCAATAGTCTGGTCGATATAGTGAGAGTGATATACAGTTACAGAAAAAAAAGATGAGATGGTCACGGATAGAATGCCCATTAGCATGGATCTTAGACGATGACGACAGAACTGGGGTTAAAATACTAGCAAATTACCATTAACCGCAACACTGACTCTACTCTGTAAACACATAAAATAACCTGAACCAATAAAACATATTAGCGGCCATCTTGGATTATACAATACTTCTCAGACCACTCCTCTCACCCACTTTCCCTCTCTCTCTATCAATCTGCCTGTCAATCTTTCATCCTTTTTCACCTCCTCGTCCTCCTCCTTTTCTCTCTCTCTCTCTCTCTCTCTCTCTCTCTCTCTCTCTCTCTCTCACACACACACTTTCTCTCTCTTTTTCTCTCGTTCTTCTCCCCTTCCTTCAGCTATTCGCTTCATTGCTCACTTCTGAATTATTCAGCTGAGCTATAACTGTTTTCTCAAAGTCATCTCATTATTGTTAATAAATTATAAAGTCTATTTTAAGGTATACGTACATACATACATACATGCACACATACACACACACATACATACATACATACATGCATACATACATACATACACACACATACATACATACATACGTACATACGTACATACGTACGTACGTTCGTACATACTTACGTACGTAAGTATATATATGTATATGTATACTTTTTACTGTCTTTTACTTGTTTCAGTCTTTTGACTGCGGCCATGCTGGAGCACCACCTTTAGTCGAGCATATCGACCCCATGACTTATTCTTTGTAAGCCTAGTACTTATTCTATCGGTGTCTTTTGCTGAACAGCTAAGTAAACACACCAGCATCGGTTGTCAAGCAATGCTAGGGGGACAAACACAGACACACAAACATACACACACATATATATACATATATACGACTGGCTTCTTTCTGATTCCGTCTATCAAATCCACTCACAAGGCTTTGGTCGGCCCGAGGCTATAATAGAAGACACTTGTCCAAGGTGTCACGCAGTGGGACTGAACCCGGAACTATGTGCTTGGTAAGCAAGCTACTTACCACACTGTCACTCGTGCGCCCATATACACACATATACATATATGAATATATATACATATATGTTCATGTATGTATATATATATATGTATGTTGGTGTGCGTATGTACGTGTGTATGGGGGGGGGGAGGGATAAATTCACACTAAGCAGCGTTGAAGGAATAACGTTCCCTCGAATATATATGATCATGTTAAACACGCTCGAATACACTCAGAAGTGGGAAGATTTTCTCATGCGGAAAGAGTCTCGGGAGTAGAAATTCGCTTCCCAAATGACATAAATGAAAAACCACATTGGGCTGCGAATGACGTCATTGGATCGTAGGACGGAGGAAAGCACGAGGTGTTCGCCCACCAGTTTGGCCTCCGTCATATGAATATGTGTGTGTGTGTGTGTGTGTGTGTGTGTGTGTGTGTGCGTGTGTGTGTGCGTGTGTGTGCGTGTGTGTGTTTGAATATTAGAAATATATCAGCGTTTATCTTTTACTTAGAGTGCGGCCACGCTGGGTCATTGGGCGTGGGCAATCGACAGCAGTACTTATTTCATTTAGAGTCTGGTCATTATGCTATCGGTCTCTTTCGTCGACCTGCTGAGGGACAGCGACGTAAACACACCAACAGCGGTTGTCAAGCGATGTTGGGGAACAAACACAGACATACACAAACTCATATATGTCTGTCTGTATGCGCGTATATATATATATATCTGATGAAGTAGAATGTTCTCTATGTGGCTCGTGTGTTCTCGTCTACGTTTGTTTGCAATGTCCTGTACCCAGATATGCACCTATACATACAGGTGGATGTCGGTATGCACATACCTGTACGTATATATGCATATACTCATTTACTTTTGTTTATATATATATATATATATATATATATATATATATATATATATATATATATATTCCAGGTCTGAATGCATGTATTGAGTTATTAATTACGTATACACATACGTAATGCTATCTCCTATAGGCACACGGCCTGAAACTTTAGCTGATGGAGGGGGTAAGTCGATTGGACTGACACACAAATGTTCAGCTGGCGCTTATTTCATCGAACTCGAAAGTCTCAAATGTACAGTGTACCTTTTCGGTATTTGAACTCAGAAACTTTTTAGGATGAACGAAATTTTACACACCATTTTGACAGGTGCTGTAGTCATATTTCTAGCTGGCAGTCTTAACCTACATCTACACAATATATACAGAAACGCACCGACAAACGCACACACAAATACACACACACACACACACACACACACACACACACACACACACACACACACACACACATACTCACTCACACACACATACACACACCAACACACTTTATATATATATATATATATATATATATATATATATATATATATATATGCAGTGAGAGAGAGAGAGAGAGGGAGGTGTATACATAAGTTCATGCAAATGCATATATAACATGTACACATACATGTGTTTATGAATGTATGTGTATATCTATACACACACAAACAAACAAACGCACACACACACATATACATGTACATATACACACTCACACACATACGCCGCACATTCTCATACACTGACAACTAAACAGATATTTTGACTTCGAAGCAGAAATACGGACGTATATACGTATAAAAAGCAGCAAATATACGTTGCGACCGCAACAGCTTTTCCTGTACAGTTACCATAGCAACAGAAGATGTTGTAGGATTAAATATCCTTCGTTCTATGTATGTTTACGTCTACATATATACATACATATATACATATACACATACGTATGTATATATACATACATATATACATACGTACATATATATATATATATATATATATATATATATATATATATATATATATATATATACCTATATATATACGTATACACATACATTCACGAACATATATATATATGTATATATGTATGCATAGTGTGTGTGTGTGTGTATATGTAGATACCACATGATGATGATATCATAATGTGAATATAACATAATGTGATAATATGATAATGTGTATAGTATGCAGTTTCCTCCTCTTCCTTTTCCTCTTCAGCATCATCAGCTTGATTATCATCCCCACCACCACCAACACCAACAACAATAACAAGACTACCAACGCCATCACTACATCCACCATCATTACTACTACTACTACTACTACTACTACTACTACTACTACTACTACTGCTGCTGCTGCTGCTGCTGCTGCCACCACCAGCAACGCCACCAACACCGCTATCGCCACCACCATGTCCACTGCCAAATCAACCGCTACCACAACCATCACAACCGCTACGTAATCATCTACACCACCACCACCACCACCACCACCATCATCATTTACACGACCACCACCGGCACCAGCCCCAACACCAGGAACAGCACCACCACCACCACCACCACCACCAGCACCAGCACCACCAGCGCCACCACCACCACTACCACCATCACCATGTCCATCACCACGACAACCGCCACCACCACCGGCACATTTCCGAACCCCGACACCAACGACAAACGTCACTTCACCGAATACCATTCATTGCCACTACTTACACCACCACCACCACCACCACCACCACCACCACCACCACCAGCACAACAACAATGTCAATTGAGAGAGACACCCCCCACACACACACACATACATTACTATTATTATTATCATGATTACGGCTACCATCCTCATCACCATCATTATTTCACATCCCCCCCCCCATCAAACCCCATGTTCATCATCATCGTCTCTCTTTCTCTCTCAGCATCATATCTTAACATGATAAGAATGGTATCATTTTATTTTTCTGTATTACCGCCCGTTTAGGCATGTATCTATACATACATATATACGTGTGTGTGTGTGTGTGTGTGTGTGTGTGTGTGCGTGTGTGTGTGTATATATGTATATATGTATGTACGTACGTATGTATGTATGTATGTATGCATGTATGTATGTATGTATGTATGCATGTATGAATGCATGCATATATAAACACATACCTGTATATAGATAGATAGATAGATAGATAGATAGATAGATAGATAGACACACAACCCGATTGATCGATATATATATATATATATATATATATATATATACAGATGAATACATATGAATATAAACATGAATATATATTTATATATATATATATATATATATATATATATATATATATATATATATATATATATATTTGTACACATACACACACATGCACATACACACACCTGCGCATATGTTTGTATATATATGTGTACGTATGTACATATGCATGTATATTTATATATTTATATTTATATATATATATATATATATATATATATATATATATATATATATATATATATATATATATATATATATATATAAACATACATAAATATTATATACAGACACGCATGCGTGCGAGCTTTCCGATTTAATGCTGGAATCACGTGAAAACTGCTCCTGCCTTTTTCATGTGGACTGTCACATGCTTTAGAAAACAGCACTGGCTCTACAAGTCTCCAGCGCCATCCACACTCACTGATTGCCACTACATCCAGTTAAAGAGAACAAGCACATACACCCAAGCTTGTCGCTGTAATCCACGTATATACATGCTCCCACTCGCCATGTTTATGCATATACATATATATATGTGTGCTTCTACATATATACACATACACACACATGTATATATGTATATATATATATATATATATATATATATATATATATATATATATATATACATACATATATATATATATATATATATATATATATATATATATAAATATATATATATTCATACATACATATATATGTATGCATATGTATATATGTAAATATAGATGTACATTCATATACGCACACACTCGCACACTCTTTTATGCACAGACACTCACGCACACACATATATATATATATGTTTGTATGTGTGTGCATCTACATGCTTTCATACATACAAACATTCATACATACATAAATATGTACATACATGCATACACACATACATACATACATACATACATACATACATACATACATACACATATACATACATATACACATACATATCTATACACTTGTTGCTTTCTAAATATCATTTGCGGAGTTTTGCTTTCATCTTTGCAGGTCAACCAGTTATTAATCAGCAAAATGAAGTCCAGATTTCTTGCACGCCTTCAAGCATATTCGCAATTCCAATTGCCCAGCTGTCTGGTACGAAGTTTGCCTCCCATCCACAAGCTTCCGGTTACGGTCTCTCTGTGTGGCACCTTGGGCAAGTACCTCCTACTATAGCCTCGAAATGACCAACGCTTCATAAGTGCGTTTAGTTGACATAGGTGCAATTAGCTTATAATTATTATGTGAAAACTCACAGCGTTATTTTG
>NC_142950.1:35631828-35641828 GCF_046866305.1 Octopus bimaculoides | reverse complement strand
ACCATGACCACCACCACCACCACCACCACCAACAACAACAACAACAACAACAACAACACTACAAAGAACGGAGAATTGTACGTTTTCTGACGCCAGTCTAATGTTTCTAACATCTGAACTGAAGAAGACTTAGAAATTAGTTTACAGATGTGTGTGCGTATGTGTGTGTTTGTGCGTGCGTGTGTGTGAGTGTGTGTGCGTGCGTATGTGTATATGTGTGTGTGTGTACGTCTGTGTGAATGGGTGGGTGGATGCACGTGAGTGTATGTTAGATGAAAAAAGAGCGATAGAAAGAGGCTAATGGCTGAGACCAGTTAAGAGTACAAAAATACAGAAGAGAGAGTTTATAATAATAATAATAATAATAATAATAATAATAATCCGTTCTACTATAGGCACAAAGCCTGACATTCGGGGAAAGGGGACAAGTCATTTATATCGACCCGAGTACATGACTGGTACTTGGATTCATTACAGCCTTCGTAATACGCCAACAAATGTTTCCAAAAGAAATTTCAGTCAGTTATACTGGTTGAGTAAATGTGAGACAACGAATGATGCTGCCACCGTAATTATTGAATATCATCATAAAGGACTTCAGACGACAGATTTTGTGATTTGAAGGCAATGAATTTTCCCTCTAGGTTTACCCTTAATCTCTGCTGATTGAGTTTCTTATGCTGCAGTTCAATACTAAGAAGAGTTCCAACCAGGCCTTTCGCGATACCCTTAAAGCCAGTAACTCTTCAGCACCCTCTCGTAAGTGTATATCAAATATTGATGCTTGAAACTTTGCAGCTCAATTGCTTGTCTTAAGTCATCTCAGAACACTGTGACATAATGGAGATTACGGAAATGATGTGGATTAATTGAGGCGGTTGTTACCTGTCAAAATGAAGCAAGCAAGCAAGCAACACACACACACATTAATATGTAGAGTCAACAGATGAGATCGTGAGAATCTCAATATAGAAAACACTTTGTAGTGCTCAGATGATTTGAACTTACACTCCGAAATCTTCACCGACGACCGAGTCACGTGGGTAAAGAGTGGCCATAAGGGTAAAGTCACGTGAACAGATAGGCAGACGACAATGATTCAAATGAACAGATAAAACCCAAGGTCTTATCCATTTATTCGAATCATTGTCTCTGTATAAATATGCATACATGTATGTATGTATGTACGTATGTATGTATGTATGTATGTATGTATGTATGTATGTATGTATGGATGGATGGATGGATGGATATGCCGTGTTTGTAGAAGATACAAGTTCGTGTCCCACGGGCAGCCTTCGCAATATTCTATCTAAAGGGTTTTTAACCCGATATTTATACGAATTATTTGTAGCTTTATTTGCTTCGTGATTCACCGTTCCTAATTACGAATTATTACGCCCTTTCGAAGTTTCTAAATTGCTTTGACATCACCGATATATGCATATATATTAAGAGAAAGAGAGAGAGAGAAAGAGAGAGAGAAAAAGAGAGAGAGAGAAAGAGAGAGAGAGAGAAAGAGAGAGAGAGAAAGAGAGAGAGAGAGAGAGAGATGTATGTGTATTGTTAAAGTGGATCCACAATTATCCGTTTAATTTACGAAAAATAAAATCAAGATATATTAGAAAATAATTATATTTGTCGTGTAATAAACGATTTGTTTTCTATTATTGCTGCGACACCTCTTGTGCCATTTCTCTCTCTCTCTTTCTCTCTCTCTCTTTCTCTCTCTCTCTCTTTCTCTCTCTCTCTTTCTCTCTCTCTCTCTCTAACTCTCTCTTCCCCTCTCTCTCTCTCTCTCTCTCTCTCCTTACAAGTCTTCTCCTCACCCGTCCACCATTATTAATCCACTGGCACTTACACACAACGCCTTCACTAAGTGTGGAGATGTTGACAGTGGGGGTGGCGGTGGTGGTGCTGCTGCTGCTACTCATCATGATGATGGCGACGATGATAATGATGATGATGATGAGGAGGAGGAGGAGGAGGAGGAGGAGGAGGAGGAAGATGATGATAGCGATGATGATGATGGTGATGGTGGAGGTGGCGATGTTATAATGGTAATGATCTTGATGCTGCTGCTGCTGCTGCTGCTGCTGATGATGATGATGATGATGATGGATGATGGGAATGATGATGATGATGATGATGATGATGATGATGATGATGATGATGATGATGATGATGATGATGATGACGACGAAGTTGAAGATGAAAATGAAAATGCTGCTGTTTAGTAAATCCACGTGCATCTAACACATGACATGTCCAAAAATCACATCACTACTACTACCACTACTACCACCACCACCACCACCACCACCACCACCACCACCACCACCACCACCACCACCACCTAGCAGACTTGGAAAAGGGATAAAATACTATACAAGGGGATGTTAAATGTTCCTGGCATTAAGGGTGTCGCGAAAGGCCTGATTGGAGGACCAGCCTTCCGAGTTCTTTTACAGGGTTTAGCAAAAACTGAAGGACCGCTGCAAAAAAAGTGTGTGAATCTGAGAGGGGAATATGTTGAATAAAATCACAACTGATCCTCCTGGATTTTACCCAAAGCTAGAAAATTTTCAGCGACCCCTCGTTGGATTTGCCATATTAGAAAAAGATATATAAGATGCCGAAAGACAGATTTTTTGGGGGTTTGTTGATTGGTTGATTGATTGGTTGAGTTTTATCTTTCTTTTACAGGAGAGCACTAAAGATTAGGTGAGTGCTAAAGATTGGGAGAGCAGTAGCTGTACCGAGAGAGATGAAAGAGAGCGAAAGAAAGTATTAGAGACATACGTGAATCAGTTAGACGGAGATGCAGAGGTACGTGGGGTTTTGACTTTGGAGAGAGATGTGGGGAAAAAGATGCATAGAAAAATAGGAATTAGGTTAGATAGAAAGATAAAGAGAATGAGAGAATGAGGTGGGGAGATAATTATAGAGAGAGAAATGAAAGAAAACAAACTCAGGGGATGATAGTGAAGTGTGTGCGTAGGGGGGTGTGAAAACACTTGGAAAGTGCAGAGAAAAGTTCGAGATAAATGTTGAAAAAAAATATCAAGACAGGAAGTAAAAGATTGAGAATATTAAAAAGAAGAAGAATTGAAACGCAAGAAGAAAATGGAGTAAAACATGAAGATAGATGAAAGAATACTGGAAGGAGACAGAAATAGACTTGGCTAATACTGAGGTGTCTATACTTTATATGTGTATATATATACATATATCATGTGGTGAGGCTTCAACAAGTTGTACAGCAATCGATCAGCTAAGAGAGTAAAGAAATTATTAGAATAAAAACAACAAAAAGCTTTGTGAAATACCGCCACCCAGGGTTTTCTAGACGAAATATTAAATTTATTTCACTATTTTCCCAGCTGATGAAAATAAGACGGTTTGTTAACAGCTTGAAAAATGGCGAATTAAATTAATATTTCATCTAGGAAGCCCTAGGTAGCTGTTTTTCACAAGACTTGTGGATCTTATTACAACACACACACAAATACACGCACATATGCTTATATATAACGTATATAGATACGCATGCATGCGTGTGTCTGTGTATACATGCATATATATATATATATATATATATATATATATATATATATATATATATATATATATATATAAAAGATAATAAGAGTGAAAAAACTACAGAAGGCTTGTGTTACATGGTTAAAATATATATTTAAATTATGTCAGAAAAATGTAAGAAAAATGTAAGAAAAATGTTATAAAATCTTTTTGGTATATAAACATTGTATTTTGAGAAATAACCGGTTTCGTGTTGTCTTTTCAAATTTCTCTACTTCATATATATATATATATATATATATGCATATACACATCTTTATCTATCCTTTCTCTGCGTGTATAAATAGACAGATAGATAGATACATATGCGACAGACAGACAGACAGACAGACAGACAGACAGACAGACAGACAGATAGATAGATAGATAGATAGATAGATAGATAGATAGATAGAATTTATTCTACGTTCAGGCTACAGAATTTCCCAGGTTACAGAATATAGTGTCTCAGTCCCAGTTTGTAGGTGTTTAACTTTGAGATTTTGGACGCTCTATCATACACCCATCTTTAATACCTGTCCAGGTAACCCTTAACACAACTTCAACGGGGCAATGGTTAGACAGGTGGACAAGTGGCCACGATTGGAAAAAGGAAAAAGAGAAAAACGCTAATGATTAATATTCTCAGAATTTCTACAGATTTTTATTGAATTTCTGACTAGGATTGTATCCTTCGATATAAATATATTGACTTGAATTTTCGAGCTAGAATCTAGAAGAATAGAATTTGAAAGTGGATCTTGCGAAAAGACGGTGTTATAGTGTGTGCTGGGCGAGAACATTTCTTAATTAAGCTTTTATAATGGATGTAACAGTCGGTATTTTCAATAAAGAATGTGTATTCATATTGTTTGTGTTGCTCATATAAAGTTGGTGAGTATGTTTATGTATGTATTTCTGTTTGTGTGCATGTGTGTGTATGTATGTGTGTGTTTGTGTTACTGAGAGAACGTTGTTTCTCTGTACGTTTTCATTTGGAGACTTCATTACGATCAAAACGACTTCGCCATGGATCCTCCTTCATAAGGATTCTCCTTACTCTGCTTGAGCTTGTAATTGCCGCCTCTGCTTTTCTGAGAAGCTGCACATACTCACCCAGTCGCAAGTAAGCCCACGATAACCCGAATATAACACCCTGTAACTAACTGGTCCATATATATTACCAGGGTCTAAAAATTGCTGATGCTCATAGAGATTACAGCTTAGTTGTGGTAGTCATGCAAAATCATTTATAACCTGACATCATCAAATTAATTGTTTCCCACGTGACAACAGTTGTTGCTAAATGCATTATCCCCAGAATGAAGACTAAATGACACCAACATCTTGTTTACGCTACGACATGCAGTATCCAGTATTAAAAGTTGTTGCCGCTGAATATACCATCCTGCAGGATACCGTCAGTGACTCCAGCATCTTGTTTGCTTCACGTGGACATAATAATAAAATTATTGATTTTTTGAAAGCAAACTGACCACGTGAACTGAACTGACCAGTGGAGTCCTAAATACCTAGAAGCCATCTTTAAAACTCCGTCTTTTAAATTCGCTCCACGTTTCTTTCATATATGTATGAGGTAGACATGTCCTATGCTCATGAAATTTGAAGGCATATGAAGCTGAATCAAACTGTTATTTAATACACGTAACTCCAACCGAATGTGTTGTGTGCCACTTCCTTTTGTTTGTCCACTCTCTCGTGTATTTGCATATACACATACACACATATATAAACGTGTGTATGCAGCACGCACATATGCAAACACATATACACATACGCATATGTACATATATATTTTTACATATGCATATGTATATATGAATATATGTATGTATGTTCATGTTCCAATATGCATACACAAAACATATATGTTTGTATATATACATACAAGATAGAGCTCCGTTGGCGGCAGCAGTGTAAAGTTCATTTTTGCTGTGTAGAATTTTTTACTAAGACAAATTCAGATTTTGTGCGCTACATATGTGTGTCCGGAGTATTACAGGTTATATCGAGCAAGTCATTTCTCTTGTCTCGAAGCCACCAGATGAAACGAGATGAGAAGCAGAAGTTTTCCAGCTTCGTTTCCCGTTATATTTGGACGCTTCGGGAACGCACATCACCCCTCCCTATCCCGTTTAGCTCCCAGACTTTACATCGACTACGAATCCTTCAGTACACTGTTGGGGGTGGGGTGGACATCCTCCCTACAAATTGATGGCTTTGACAAGCAAAAGCCCTTCAGTGGACATTTGGACTGATACCAGTAGTTGCAAATGGGTGCTCGGTGTAAAGTCTGTTTAGGTGTTTGCTTTTTTCTGTTTTACCGTGCGTTGTTGAAAATAAATGTTGTCTAGGAAGGTGTGACTGACCTTAATATCATGCAGATAGATCAACGGAAAAGCTTACTCGTGAAATTTATGTGCTGAGCACTCCAAAGACACGTGTACTCTTAACGTAGTTCTCAGGGAGACTCAGCGTGACACAGAGTGTGACAAGGCTGGCCATTTCAAATACAGGTACTACTCATTTTTGTCAGCTGAGTGGACTGGAGCAACATGAAATAAAGTGTTTTGCTCAAGGACACAACGTGTCGCCGAGAATTGAGCTCACAACTTTACGATCGTCAGCGGAATGCCCTAACCACTAAACCACGTACCTTCACTTTATATGATATATATATATATATATATATATATATATATATATATATATATATATATATATATATATATATATATATATATATATATATATATATATATATATATATGTGTATGTATGTATGTATGTATACACACACAATCACGTGGCGCGTGCTTATGCACACAAATGGATATACATACGTACAAAGAGGTCTGCATGCGTGTGCATAGGTATGTCGTACTTGCATCAATATATGTGAGTGTGTGTGCATGCGGACACGCGTGTGTGTTTATGAATATATTTTCTCTCAATCTCAACATATAATTTGAATAAGTGCATACGCTCAAACACACACACACATACACGCAAACGCGTGCACCCATACACATACATACACACACACATATGTACATTAATATACATATATATATATATATAGATACAGTTTTTTTTTTGTGGTGGTATGTGTATGATATATGTATATGTGCGTATGTCTGTATATGTATGTATTAATGTATATATTTGTGAATGTGTGTGTGTGTGTGTGTGTGTCGATGTGTGTTTAAGAGAGTTGTGTTTAGGGGGATGAAAATGCACTTGAGTGTTAAAACTTTGACAAACGCAGAGAGAGGGGCGATAGATAGACAGACAGACAGATTAGATAAATAGATAGATAGATAGATAGATAGATAGATAGATAGATAGATAGAGAGGTAGATAGATAGATAGATAGATAGATAGATAGATAGATAGATAGATAGATAGCTGTTATTCTTTCTAACACATGTACCGTCTTTATAATCGATATATTTCGTCAACTTGTCTGTCTAACCATCTACCACCTGTTCAATTTGCTTGTCACTGTACATCTCTCTCTCTCTCTCTCTCTCTATATATATATATATATATATATATATATATATATATATAAACAAATAGTAAATGAGTATATGCATATATACGTACAGGTATGTGCGTACCGACATCCACCTGTATGTATAGGTGCATATCTGAGTACAGGACATTGCAAACAAAACGTAGACGGGAAAACACACAAGCCACATAGAGAACATTCTACTTCATCAGCTACCTCCGCTATAACACCGGCGTTTCGAAGATATATATATATATATCTGTCTGTCTGTCTATCTATCTCTCGCACTGTCTCTTCCCTTTGTCTCTCTGTCTCTTTCTCTGTGTGTCTATTTAACGCGTTTCTCAATTTGCCTTCCTGCCTGTCTGCCTGTCCGTTTGTTTACTTTATTTCAATCATTTCTGTTCAACGTAAAACAAAACGACATAACGCACACGCATGCGAATCCGGGCGAATTTCTAAGCATTCGCATGCACGTACTCACACACTCACACACACACACACACACACACACACACACACACGTACATACACGCGCGCGCGCGTTCGAGCCCACGCGCTCTGAAACGCAACTACAAAGAGTCAGGTTTTAAAACATTCTGAAACAAAAGCAACAAAAATACACACGCACACACAGAAGCCATTTCGCCCAAACCACACGCAGATACGCAAAACCTGATAATATGCACATATATACATTAAAAGCATTCTGCCCGTAGATACACACACACACACACACACGCTCTCTCTCTCTCTCTCTCTCTCTCTCTCTCTCACTAAATCATACATATATACACACTGAATACTGCACACGGCCGTACCCTCAATTACAGGTGCTCACGCACTCATGTACACACACTCACAAGCATGTGTGCACACCCACCCACATACACACACTCATACACACATGATGCACACTCATATATACACACACTCACTCATGAAACGCAGCATACGCACGTACACAGCCACACACACGCTCCACACTCACTCGTACGCACACTCACGCGTACGCACACACAGGCATACACGCACTCAGGCGTACACACACACGCGTTCACTCACGCGTACACGCGTGCGTTTGCACACCCACGCTCACTCTCACACACACACACACTCTCACGCTTGCCTCCCCCCCCCCCACACACACACAAAGGGACTCCACTTACCGTCCAGATCTGCCGACCTGTTGTTCCGAGCCGCCGCTACCTGCGCCGCCTCTGCTGCTGCTGTTGCTGCCACCGCCGCCGCCTCGCCATTGCTTTTATCGTTATTGATGAGGTTACTGTTGAAATCCATTGACAAATGAATCACACTCGGCACCCTTGGATGTGGAATTTTTGTTCCTTTGTCTTGTTTACACCTGCTTCTGTCTGATTCGGGATCCCTACCACCTTTTCTTCGTTAATATCTTCCGTCTCCCTTCAATTATGTCGTCTGCTTTTCAATATTTCTCTCTTATAATCCAAAGTCGCTTTTCCCTTCTCCTTTAATTTTTCCGCTTCCCCTCTCTAATACACGTTTCTTTCTCTTCTCTTTCTTTCTGCCAAACGATCTCTTTCTTCTTTCTTTCTTTATTTCTTTCTTCTTTTTTCCACCTTTCCTTTCTTTCTGTCCTCAATTGTGTCGTCTGCTCATCAATCAATTTTTTTTTTCATTCGTTCGTACTTTCTTGTTTATATCCTTCCTTTGTTTTGCTTTTATTCATTTTTCCCCTGTTTCTTTCTTCTTTGCTTTGGCTTCGATCTATTTATTTTCTTCCCTTAACCTTTCCTTCGTTATTTCTTTGAATCTATTGATCTATCTCTCCATCAAAGAATCATTTACTCCACCTATCAGTCTCACCATCAATCGTTACCCATATTATCTCTATATTTTTTCCTATTTATTCTATCCCTTCGAAGCCTCCTTCATTCTTTCATTTTTTCCCTACCTTTCACATTATCTAAACACACTCGTCTTTCTTCTTTTTCCTTTGGTCTCTTTCCTTTTTATTTTTCTTTGTTCTTTCTTTCTTTTTAACACGTTTCTCCGTGATTCTTGTATTCAGTGTGTCTTCTTATCTATCTCTCCGTTGATCGTTTATTTATTTCAACATTTCGTTGTCTGTTTCCATCTTTACGATTCCAACAACCTCTTTTACTCTCTTTCTATCTCTTTCTCTCTCTCTATATATATATGTATTTTATGTTTTCTCTTCTTCTTTTCTGCTTTCCTTTCTTCCTTCAAGTTTTTCTTCCCTTTCTTCTTAATCAACGTCTTTTTATCTTTCTTTTCTTCTCACGTATTTCACCTTTTTTACTCTCTTCTTCCATTCCTTAATAATTATATTCCTTTATCCTTTTATTCCGTTATCCCTATTCTTTTCCTGGATTCAGTTTCTTTCGTCTTTCCTTCTCATATTAAAACAACATCACACTTCGAGTTCTTTTGGCTAAATTTCCATTTGTAAATAATTCATTTACACTTTTGTTATTACTATTATCATTATTATTATTATTATTATTCTCTCTCAACAACAACAACGGAGGAGGAGGAAAAGAGAGAGATCTCTCTCAACAACAACAACGGAGGAGGAGGAAAAGAGAGAGATAAAGCATCGTTTGCGAAGAAAAAAACATCAATATTCTTTTCACATTCCGAATATTCTATTTTGATTTTGTTTGGGGAGTTGGTTCCTGTCAATTTAAGGCCCTTATCTTTCTATCTTGTCTCCTGTTTCCTGTTCTGTTCAGCTCTAAATCTTTATCTTCCTCGTTTTTTTTTCCTCCTCTTCCTTTACTGAGAGGGTCCCTGTTACAGTTGATGTCAACAATAGTTCTGCCTTTATTTAATAATAACGATAAACGATATCAACAATAATAATAATAATCCGTTGTT
>NC_142950.1:35624328-35626828 GCF_046866305.1 Octopus bimaculoides | reverse complement strand
GACACCACATATACGTAACATGGAAAGTAATGGCTTCTAATATAATGGAAGATAAACGGGCTTCTTTCAGTTTGCGTCTACCAATTGTAGGCTATAGAAGAAGATACTTGCCCAAAGTGCCACGCGGTGGGACTGAACCTGGAACTATGTGGTTGGGAAACTATCTTCTTACCACAAATCAACGTCTGCGACTTTATATATATTATTTGTGTGTGTGTGTGTCTAAAATTCCATTTTCACGTAGATCCATCATTGATAGAGTTCCAGCTCTGAAATCAATACTTTATTACATAATCGAATAATCGATGTCTGAACAGTTAAATCGTGTATTTTCTCCATCAGTCTGATCAACTCTTAAGTATTAATCTTGGAGCAATAAATGTCGCGCTATAACCATATTAATGGTAATCTTTTCGATTTTAGGCACAAGGCTCGAAATTCGTCGGGAAGCGGTCAGTGGATCACATCGACTAGCACTTAATTTATCGATCCCGAAAGGATGAAAGGAAAAATCGACCTCGGCGGAATTTGAACTCAGAACGTAATGACGCAAGAAATACCGCAAAGCATTTCGCCCATATATATATATATATATATATATATATATATATATATATATATATATATATATATATATATATATATATATATATATATATATATATATATATATATATATATATATATATATATATATATATATATATATATATATATATATATATATATATATATTTCCACGCATATGTCCTCCAAATACATTCTAGTCTAGTGTATAATGAATTGTTAATTGCTGAATCTAATTCGGTGTTTTATTAGATTTTAGCTGTTTTAAGGCGGCGAGTTGGCAGAACTGTTAGCGCGTCGCCGGACGAAATGCTTAGCAGTATTTCGTCCGCCTTTCTATAGTTCAAATTCCACCGAAGCCAACTTTGCCTTTCATCCTTTCGGGATCGATAAAATAAGTACCAGTTACGTATTGGGGTCGATATAATCGACTGAACACTGCCTCCGAAATTGCTGGCCTTGTGGCAAATTTTGAAGCCAGTATTTAGTTGCTGAATCTAGTTCACTGCTTTAACAGAAGACCGTAGTACATTCGCTTTACCTATTTAATGAAATATTAAAGATTATACGATGTTTAAATTTAAGAAATAAACCCTACCTCCCACGCCAGCATTATTGGCTTTGAATATAAGCCATGGAATGGGGGCAGGGATAGGGTCAGGGTGGCATAAGGTTAAGGTAGGGCAGGGTCGATTAGCGGCAGTAAAAAATAAAAGAAAACTTATGAAAGAAACAAGAAGGAGATCGATATTTTGATGGAGAGAGTTAGAGATGGGGTTCAGTGTGGGGGATGTGATAAACGTTGACAATAAAGAGATATTAATTTAATGAATTGCTGAGGCGGGAAATGGAGAGGGAGGGGCAGAGTGAGGGGATAGTGGGAGAGAGAGAGAGAGAGGGGGTAGTAGGAGAGAGAGAGGAGGAAAGAGGGAGGAAGAAAAATAAGAAAGAGAGAGGAGGGAGAGAGGGAAGATGAGAGTAAGAGAGAATGTGTTGAAGAGAGAGAGAGGGGGAAAGAGAGAGAGAGAGGGGGGAAAGAGAGAGAGAGAGAGAAAGAGGGTGGAGATAGACGTCGGTATAAAGAAGAGAAAGGAAGAGAGTGTAAAGGAGAGAAAGGGGAGATGGAGTAAATGTGCAAGAGAGAGAGAGAGAGAGAGAGAAAGTAGATGAAAGGGAAGGAAACTATAGGAAAAAAGAATGGTATGAAAACAAAAAATTTAGAATCGTATGATTTTAGCTTCGTTAGAGTCAACTTGGTTCAACGCTGCCGCCGCTGCCGCCGCTGCCGCCGCTGCCGCCGCTGCCGCCGATGCCGCCGCGGCCACTGCTGCCGCTGTGTGTGTGCATGTATGTATATACCGTAATTGTTTCTTAGATACACTCAACAACTCTTATATCTTGGAATTTGTAAATAAAAGCGTCATTTTTAGAGAGACAATCCTTCGCTCACTTCACTTCTCAGAGCGAAAATGCTAAGCAGTGTCAGACAACATGGGCAGAATATATACCACTGATTAAATTTCACTCATAAAACATTGTTCAACAAAATCCAGTAGCACCAGAAGGTGTAAACACATTACTGAGAAAGGGAAGGTAAATTTAAACATTGTTACTTCAGGCATATAGCTGAAAAATGGTGTATACCGGAAAAGTGTTTTAGTTCAGCAAGCTCAACTTACATTTGGCATTTAAAAGAATCTGTTAACTCATTTTTCACCACAGGTGGAAAATGCCTCAATAACGTACGTATAATATCAATGGGACAAAGAGATGTAATATTTGTACAGCCGAGAAGAGACTCATACGGAATAACCTCAGGTCCATGAATTATCTAAACACAAGATCAGAACCTTTGAACAATGCCACATTCTTCATATGTATCCGTTAACAATTTGGAAATTACTGTTCCACTAAATTAAGCAGACAAACACCG
>NC_142950.1:35571828-35621828 GCF_046866305.1 Octopus bimaculoides | reverse complement strand
CGCCCTGAACCAGTAAATTAACTTTGTGGAATTAATTCTTAATTATTTTTCCATTTCCCTCACTTTCTTCGAGTCTCAAATCTTTAATTACCAATTATCTCTCCTTTTCCATAAGAGTTTCAAATAATTACCGATAACTTTTGAGAGTTTGATTTTTTTTCCCCCTTTCAGAAAACGACAGATTCCAATCAATTAAGAAACGTTATATGTCATTCGTTCAATAGGTCATTAGACTTTTTGAGCTTATCTCTGAGATTTGTTTTACTATTCTCACTAACTAGCTAACAACCTAGCAAGCAACCCAGCTAGCAACTGTCTTATGTACCAAGTTATCTACCGAGCTAGCAAGCCAGTTCGGAATTGTCTTAACCTCATCGCTTCCAACCAACAGACAAGCCAGCTTATAACTGTCTTATATACCATGCTGCGCACAAGAAAACTCCGAATGAACCGTCCTTGTCGTTTCTTGTTCTTTTTGTATCATCTAATTGTCTGGATGTTTTGTTGTCGCCTGTTGTGTTCCTGTTCCATTTTTTGTATTCTTATATATACATATATATATATATATATATATATATATATATATACGTACTTATGTATAAATGTATGTGTGCCAGTATGTATCTATATCCGATTGATGTTAGAGAATTAGACAAAAACAATACCCTAATAGAGTATAATAACTTCTATCGGGTGATTCACTTGACCGATGTTGGGAATCATCCCTACGCGATATCCAGTCGATTCATAATAGGGCATAAACTGGATATGATAAACCGACGAGTCCTTAGAAAGGTTGATGGCAGCAGACTCGAGGCTGGTTGAATGCTAGAGGAAAACTTATGCTAAGTTCGATATCTCTTTGCATCATATTATACACAGGCTTAAGCTATAAATCACCAGAAAAAACAATAATACTGGTGAGTTAAAATGGGTAACACTACCATTTTAAATCTTTTAGAGATAGGAAGTTACCACTAGCATCTTCCGCCTACAGTAAAGAAAGATGGCAGTGTATTAGCCGTAGTAAGTGAAAGCTAAGAAAAAGGTTAGAGGTACGACCAAACAAAACAGCAAATTAAGATGACACAGAAGAGAGGGAACGGTGAGAATAGCTACGATTTTGAGAATCTTACCAAAATCGAATAATAAACACTACAGAAATGGAATGTTATGTAGATTATTTTACGTTAATTGTTCCTTTCAACCTTAAAGTAGAAAAATCCTGTCATTGTTCCCTCCTGTCAACTGCTTGGCCAGGTTGGAGCGCTTGGAACCTAGAATGTCGTCTGGAGCTCACAGAACTCTACAAGTCAGGCAATAGGATCGGTTGAAGTTCCACGTTAGCAATATATAGAGAATTAGTGGCGGGGAAGTGCGACGACCTACTCGGGAGACTTTGGGTGTCGACGAAAGTGTAATGGCTAATCTCTTTCGGAGGTCTTTCCGGTCAGGAATCACCTTTGGATAATTTCCAGATGCCCTTAGTCTGACAGTGATACCGAGGTTCGATTCCAGTTCGGGATAAGCTCTACAGGCACGGAGGTGCTGTCAGACGGGTTTGTCCGAGGTGTGCACAGAGCGACGAAATCCTGCCGAGGTGACCGTTGACATTTTTTGACTTCCTCTCCATAACTGACATCGATTTCATTGATCGTAACATGCCCCCACCCCTACTCAAATATCAATATTATTATTGCTGGCGTTGGTGCTTTTGTTTTTGTTAATCATCATCATCATCATCATCATCATCATCGGCAGCAGCAGCAGCAGCCAGTAATACCAGCGTTGCAGATGAAACAACGTTGCCGTAGTAAGATTGCAGCAGCAGCAGCAACCGTAGAAGAACAGAGTAGTAGTAGTAGTAGTAGTAGTAGTAGTTGTAGTAGTAGTAGTAGTAGTAGTAGTAGTAGTAGTAGTAGTAGTAGTTGTAGTAGTAGCAGCAGTAGTTTTCGGGTGGTGGTGGTGGTGGTAGTAGTAGTAGCAATAGAGATGGGAGTGGTAGTAATAGTGATCGTGACAGTAATAGTGGTATAGTGGTAGTGGTGGTGGAGGTAGTAGTAGTAGTAGTAGTAGTAGTAGTAGTAGTAGTAGTAGTAGTAGTAGATCTGTTATTGAAGTGACGTTAGTCGTTGTTTTTTGTGTGAGTCGTTTCAAAATTAAATTAAATTCCATTTACCTTTTGTATGTTAAGTTTAATTGAAATGTAATCAGCAGCAGGCGCGAACATTCACCTACATTCACCTGGCATGTTTGTGTATAGGCGTGGAATGACGCATACAGGTAGAAATACATACATACATACATACATACATATATATGTATCCATATTATACCATACATCATATATGTATATATACATACATATATATAGTTGCATATATCCATATATACATATATATACACACACACACACACACATACATATATATATGTATGTATGTATGTATATATATATATATATATATATATATATATATATATATAATCGATGAAAGATATAGACATTTTAATCGGATTAACCCTTTCTGAACAACAAAAACATGGTCCCTGTCAAACTGTACAATTCTGACAATTTTTAAGATTGGCCCCGGATATTGAACTTAGAGAAATTTTATTGATAGTTTAAAAAAAATTTTATATTATAAAGGAGGAGAGAAAAAACATTTAACCTGAAAGAAATAGGATAAAGAGATGAAAAAATAACGGAGAAGAAATTACATTACAATCGATTAGAGAAGTTCAATAAATATGATATATATACATACACACGCACACACACAAATATATAAGCATGTATATATATATATATATATCTTCATTATGTATGTATGTATGGATGAAAAATAGATGGTGCTGTCGTCGCAATGTCTGATATATGGAACGGAGATTGTCAATTTAACTTTCAATATTTCAAAAGCACGTATTTTGTTTGAAGAAACGAAAAAATTGTTCGTATAGAAACATAAGACGACGATTCTAAGCTACTTGATCAAACGTTCTTCAGGAGATTTGTCGAGAACATATATATATATGGAGTGGTGATGGGAAGGAGAATGGGTCCCAGCGACTTAAACCTGTCCTTCGGCTATGTTGAGGCCCAGGCAGTCTCATAGTTCACCGATCCCACTCCTGAGTTTTCGGTCGTTACTTTGACGACTGTATCGGCGCGACCTCAGACTCCTGCGAACAATTCAACTTTTTTCCTCTCTTTCGTTCAGTCCTTCCACCCAACCCTTGCACTCTCCTACTCTATGTCCAACACCTCTGTTAACTTCCTCGACATTTCTGTAGCATATATATTTATGTACATATACGATATATATGCATATATGAACACAAAACCGAATATAACTCTCTACCTATCAATCTCTGTATATATATATATATATATATATATATATATATATATATATATATATATATATATATATATATATATATATATATATATATATATGGATACATGCATACACACACATCCTATTATATGTGTATGTATACATATACGTACAAATATGCATATTTGTTGTATGACAAAAACTTTACAATATATTTAGTATATTTTATATTTTGGCTGCATATTTCTCGAACATTCAACAAGATATAAATCCATAATCCGACTTGGATTGCAAACTTATTGAATGCATAAATGTTTTCAATTCCTAAAATACATAAATGTTCAACGTGATGGAGTTTCGATTACATAAATAGATCTCTAGGAATGGAAGGTATATTTTATACAAAGTTCTTTGAGAGGAAATTGGAATAAAATTTTATCGATACACCTTAACAACGACCTCGCTTATGTGTGTGTGTGTATGTATGTATGTATGTATGTATGTATGTATGTGTGTGTATATTGTGGAAGAATTTAGTTTATTTTTTTAAAGTCTTCGGCGAGAAATCTTGCCATAGTTTGAGGACAGCAGAAATCAATATAGGATCAATATATAAAATAAATAGATTACATGAAATTGGATTATATTGTACATATGTCATTGTATATATATATCTTTGTCCCAAAGAAAATATTCTATTCGTAACAAATATATATCTATGTATACATATTCAGAGATATATTTATATATATATATATGTGTGTGTGTGTGTGTGTGTGTGTGTGTGTGTGTGGATGTGTGTGTGTGTGTATTGCAAGTCGAAGAGTAGATGTGATGGTTTTATGTTTATTCCTTCATTACAATCGTTTCAACACTACATGGTTCAAATGCTTCATTAATTAACGATTGTGTAAATTTGGTTTCAAATGTTGGCACAAGGCCAGCAATTTCGTGGGAGTTGGGTAAGTCGATCACATCAATCCCAATGCTTGACTGGCGCTTATTTTATCGATTCCGAAGGGATGAAACGCAAAGTCGACCTCGGCGGGATTTGAACTCAGAACGTAAAGACGGACGAAATGCCGCTAAGCATTAGGCCTTGCAGGCTAACGGTTCTGCCAGATCATCGCCTTATGATTGTGTAATATCAAAAAACAAAATTACAAGCAATCCGTGCACATATTAACCTATATGTGTGTATGTTTTGTATATATGTCTACACACACACACACACACACACACACACACACACACACACACACACACACATACACACACATGTATGTATAGATTGTTTCACACGGTGTTCAGATTTTATATGTTAAGAGAAAGGAGGTTGTCTGAATTATGGAAAATTATTTATTAAGCGCTTTCATCTCTTTTCGAGAGAATCACCATGAATGATTCTCCAGAGAAGAGATGAAAACGCTAAATCGGTTTTCTAACTAGGCTTTTGTGTTGAGCTGGATATAAAGATTACCTTTACGCATTAATACCGCTTCCGTCGTTAATAATTAATTATTAAGAAGCCTGCGGGCTGTTTGCGTCATCACTGTCTGAAAACATGTTGGTATATTCTATATATCGTAGCAACGATATTTGACAGACAAGCGGTGAACGGCACACTTCTCACTAAGAAGGTCAGTAGACCGATATCACGTGATCTGGGAATTCCGGCGGTCATGACAGACGATTCCCGTCTGTCACGATCTGTGTGTGTGCTTTTGCGCACCAAATGCCCTTATGAGAAGACTTCTTAAGGATCATAATGCAGTATACAGGGTTCTATCAAAACGCTCACGTTAAGTTAGATACTAAGATTACCTTTCGCTATTAATATTGCTTCCATCACTAATAATAATAATAATAATAATAATAATAATAATAATAATAATAATAATACAGCCAGCAGGCTGTACTGGTTAGCCCTGGGTGGTAAGCAGCCAAGGAGAAGGAACACTCCAAGCCCAGGGGAGCAAGGACCCTGCTGCCTTGGCGGACTACCTTGAGAGAGATGGTGTCTCGAGAAAAATCCCGGTTGGTAGTAACCTAAAAATACACCTATATATATGAATATATGTATATATGTATATATGTGTGTGTGTGTGTGTGTGTGTGTTCGTGTATGCATGTTTGTTTGTATGTATGTAGTTGCGTGTCTGTGTTTGTCGCCCCACCATCGCTTGACAACCGAAGTTGGTGTGTTTCCGTTCCCGTAACTTAACGGCTCAGCATAAGAGACCGAAAGAATAAGTATTAGGCTTACAAAGAGTAAGTCGCTTTGCTCGACTAACGGCGCCGCTCTAGCATGGCCGCAGTTAAATGACTGAACAAGTAAAAGAATAAAAGAATAGTTTTTAACATCAACATTTCATGTGGAACGCAAGGGTCACATTGGCTCCGGTTGAGGAAAGCAACGTTATACAGGGGTCACGAGTATAACCTACCCTGCTGTCTAAAACATAACGAAAATGCGTGTGACCTTGCATTCTATTTCGCGCCGTTTCAATCTGCTAGAAACATCAGTCAAATATCCCCAAAATCACATCAACAATAAAAAGTTAGGATGTTTTGCATAATGCCGAACTGGTCATATATCAGGTCTGACAAACTGATGGATTGGTCACAGTTAGCATGTATTCGACTTGAGGTTCCTTGAGTGGAAGCGATGATAAAATATCCACAACATTGAACGGAGCAACAGCTAAATGTAACACTGTTGTATCTCCGTTAATATTTACACAGGAATTGGGTTTAAATCTCACCGAGGTCGATTTTACCTGTCATCTTTCCGGGGTCGATAGATAGAACAAGTACCAGTCATATACTGGGTGAAATGTTATCGAGAAACTCCCATCCCCGAAAGTGCTGGTCGCGTGTAAATATTTGAAATCAATATTTACACAGAAATACGTCTAACTTAATGTGTCAAGGTAAGTAACTCTCAAGGTCTCGTGTATTTAGATATGTGAGAGTTACTTCCCTTATTTAGATATATGAGAGTTATTTCCCTTAAATCATAAATCTCGTACAAAATTCAATTTTATTAAATATTTTACAGGAAGAAAAGCAGGGGAAGATATATAAAGTGCAAAAAATAAAAGTATTGAGAGAAAAAAAAACATTAGAAAAGAAGCACAGAAAACGAATACAAAAGGAAGTGGGGAATTAAGCAGCAGAAGCTGGGGGAATGGGGCAGGAAAACGGATCGTCCACCCCTGAACTAATGGCGTGTTCAACCGCGCTTTGCGGAGATGATTGGAAAGGGGTTGCTGCGGAGAATGGCCAGTGACACCCACTGCAGCAGCCACGCACATTGTGGGGTCCATTTCTCAAACGGGCCGCAGTTATCCCGATTTTGTGGATGAAATCAGCAGTGCGGGGTCAGAGAACACCTGGGGTTTCGACGACAACTGGCAGAAACTGACAGTGGCCCGTCAGACTCTTGTATTTATCTATTTTTCTCTGTGTTACGGGGGCGATACCCGGGATATTTCAATCTAATGTGTAGTTATAAATTTTTAAGAAGCACTCGATCGGTGTTTCTCATTAGGAGGCGGGTAGGAAAAGAGTAAAAACTGACAGGGTAGAGGCCTAGACACATCGCTATGATTATTAAAATTAAGATCGTTTTAAACATTTTCCCAACGCCACGACGTACAATTAAGAATTGAATATAAGTTCCCTTTAATCATCTTGTCAATAAAGACGATCCCTGGTAGCCGCCAAGAAACTTTCATTAGTATTTAGTAGGGGGAGGGGTGCCTGATATTTGACCTTCCAACAGGCATTACATTAGGTGTAGCTTCATCTGATTTCTGCGAGTAAAGCTCTGGTTCTTTAGCGCCGGACGTTGCGGCGTTTATGGCTTTCCCGTCACAATTATAAACAAGTATTAGCGGAATCGAATAAGGATAGACAAAAGAAATGACGGGAGGTTATCGGATCCTGTTGAGTAGAAGCTCACTCAGAGTATTCTTTTCTACTCAAGGCACGAGGCCCGAAATTTTGGGGGAGGGCGGGCCAGTATATTAGATCGACCCCAGTACGCACCTGGTATTTAATTTATCGATCCCGAAAAGATGAAAGGCAAAGTCGACTCTAACGATTCTGTCAATAATTCACCGCAATTTATATTGATTTCAAATTTTGGCACAAGGCCAGCAATTTCAGGGATTAAGTCGATTACATAGATCCAAGCGTTCAACTGGTACTTAATTTATCGACCCCGAAAGAATGAAAGGCAAAGTCTCTTAAACCGTTGTTCGCGCTGTCTTGTGATGTTTCTTATAGCCCGTTAAGTTCTGAGTTCACTTCTTGCTGTGACCTCCTCGTGGGGTGAGACAATTCATTTGTAGTATTTTCTTTATTTTGGAGGATTTTCAGGCCCACTACTGCCATGGCTAAGTCGACCTCGGCGGAGGAATTTAAACTCAGTTGCTCAGATAAGCAAAATATGCCTGAACAAACAAAACCGCTTTTATGTCGTCGCTCCACATGCTAGACATAGCAGCAAAACCTTCCTTAAACAAAACTTAACGCCTTGCCAAAACGACGGAGACATATAAGATACACGTCATCTGAAAGAAAGACAAAACTGTTCCTTTATCTTGTCTGCCTGATTCTTTCTCTCTCTCTCACTCTCTCTCTCTCTCTCTCTCTCTCACTTTCTCTCTCTCTCTCTCTCTCACTTTCTCTCTCTCTCTCTCTCTCTCTCTCTCTCTCTCTCTCTCTCTCACTCTCTCTATTTATCTATCCATCTATTTAGCTAGCTAGATAGATAGATCTGTTCGTCTATCTGTTCATGTATCTTAAACGCATCTTCCTTACAATGGCGCAAATAAGCAATTGACAATCTTCGTTCCATTGTTAACTTCTAAGAGCTGAACTGGAGCGAAGATTGTTTATTTCACTTTATCACCAGATTCATTTAGTACAAAGCTTTATGCGCGTATCTTTATAACATCTACATATGCAATTAAATAACCATAGAGATGTATTTTTTACACGTATCTATATATGTATGTGTGCCTGTGGATGTCTTCTACAGTACGTTAAGACGAACAAATCAGAAATCCCCCAAGGCTTTACATATAAAAAGAGAGATATATTCCAGTCAACTATTGTACGAATATGACCAAAAAGGAAATAAGACGTACCACAAATAACGAAAATATCTTTCCTTAGTGATAACTTCAATAATTTTTACATGATAATATCTTATAAATGTTAATACTGTCATTTCTAAATGACAACGCTTGCACTTTCAAATGATAATTTTTGCATTTTTAAATGATAATGTTTTCACTTAAATGTGATAATGCTTTTGTTTTTCTCTGATAATATCTTTACTTTTGAATCTTAATGCTGCCATTTCTAACTGATAATATGTTTTCACTTTTAAATGTTAATAGTGTCATATTTAAATATCTTCTCTTTTAAATAACAATACAGCCATTCAAAAGCAAATATATCGTTCATGTGGCAAGGAATAAATATATCAATAACAAAAACGATTTAGTGGTTAACTCTGTGTTACATATCTTGTTCAGATAGATTGTGAATACTTCAGACATGGCGGTGATAATTATGATGATGATGATGACAGCAGCGACAATAACAGCGATTAGTTTATCAATAAACAAAAACAAACAAGAAATAATAATAATAATAATAATAATAATAATAATAATAATAATAATAATAATAAAAAGAGAAAGTGGGAAATGAATTGTTACTTACTGTCAGAGGGCTGCAACATCGTCGACATAATGCAATCATCTTCGCGCGGTCGCCTCTTCGGATCAATCCCATCAGTAATAATGTCCGACATTTTGAACGGTATTTCCTTAATATGTATATATGTATATAAATATATATCGCTCACGTGATTGGCACACTAATTTCTGTTTGTGGTCTACATGAAGTCAGGTAGCGAGTGGGTGGGGAGTGTGGAGGGGGTGGGGTGGGATTACTTGAATCGAATGGCAGATTAAGGACAAGGGGTAATTGATTTCCTGAACGACGGTTCAATCCTGACTTCGTGATTGGTCTCCATTTAAAGCCTTGTGCTGGACGCATCAACCATCCTACCTACGTGTCTGTCTGTCTGTCTGTCTGTCTGTATGTCTGTATGTATGTTTGTATGTATGTATGTATGTATGTGTGTGTATTTGTGTATGTGTCTATGTATATCTGTATAAATTTATGTATGTATATGTGTATGTATGTATGAGGTTATGTATGTCTGATGCATGTATTTGTGTATGTATGTATATATGTACGTATGTATGTGTGTGTGTGTGTATGTAATTGTCTCTATATAAGTATGTGCATGTAGTTTCTCTGTGTGTGTAAAGTATTCATGTAATGGCAATTGCTGTGTGTGTATTAATGTATGTCCTTGTGGTTATGCGTGTGTCTGTGTGTGTTTTTGTGTGTGTGTGTATTTTGTCCTCAGGGAGCTTGTCTATTTTGGGTTTGTAATCGTAATGATACTGAATAACGACACGTTACGTGACTATGTCGGAATGTTGGCCAAAGATGCGATAGTCTTTTAAACCCGGTTTAGACGCCTGACATTTCCAGCCGGAGTGAATGAAAGACATACGAAATGATATCAACGCAATCATCTCATGAAGAACAACTAATACTTCTGGGTACGATTATTATTATTATTATTATTATTATTATTATTATTATTATTATTATTATTATTATTATTATTACTATTATTATTGACGACAACAACAACACTGTTATTGATAGTGACTATGAATGAATGAATATTAATTGGTATTAATATTTAATAAATATACAAAGAAACTAACTTTTTTTTGGGGGGGAAACATATGTATATATATTTATATGTATCATACATACAGTTCTTGTTTTAACTTTTTGTTTTGTTTGGGGTTTTTTTTACGATTGTTTGTCGGTCGATTATTCAGAAAATTCTAGAAATGTCGACAACAGATTATTGCACGAAATTCAGGAGATGTCTCCCAAACTGTTTCATTCTCCTATCGTATGTTTGCTCTTTTCCGGAGAATATTCGGCAAGATGTTAGCTCTTTTATTATTATTATTATTGTTGTTGTTGTTGTTGTTGTTGTTGTTGTTGTTGTTGTTGTGTTATTATTGCTGTAATATTTATCTCAGCAGAAACCTAAAGAATAAATTTAGACAAGATTATATTTTGTTATTTGGGATAAGAAACCCAAAGAAAATTTTTAAAGAAGAAGGAGGCGGCAGAGGGGCGGGATCTTTCGTGTGTAAGTCGTTCAAAGTTGTACCCGCCTTAAATATCGACTGAATGAAATTCCAACTTCATTCAGTAGAAGGAAAAAATATATATATAACTTTGTTTAAATGAGATTCTTGATTCTGTATATTGTCTTTTTATTTATATCTCCGGTTCTTTTTTCGTTCTAGATACATCTCGTATCGCATTCTCTTTACTACTAACGACTAATTTATATATATACATACATATACATATATATGTATATATGTATATATATCTATATATATATATATATATATATATATATATATATATATACATATATATATATATATATATATATATATATATATATATATATATATATATATATATATATATATATATATATATATATATATATGTATGTATGTATGTATATATGTATATATGTTTCAGCGAGGGTCTGATTAATTTTGACTTCTATTTAATTAAGAATAATGGTGGATTTATTGCGTGAACAATGAGAAGATTTAATACGTCTAATGATTAATGACAATTCTTTTTTGTTTTTAAAAGTTGAATGAAATTATTATTCATTTTTCTCTCCAGACACAAGGAATAATAATGGTGTATCATTTAAATCTCTTTTGTCTTCCATGTCGAGTTTTACTGAATATATTTCATAATCTGACGAGTGTAGTGACATTGCGGTTATGAACGGAAACACTTATTCGATGAATATATTACATTCTTGGTAAAGTTTAAAATATTCCTTCTTCCTGAATATAACATCATTTTTGAAGAAACGTAAACTTGTTAAATATTTATCTGTCTATGAAAATATAAAATAAATTAACAATGAGTTATATTCTGAAACATTTGATTTTGTTTGTCACCTATCGAATATTCAAGATATTCCTCAAACTTCATCCGTGATTTTCAGATATGAAACATTTAAATTAATTTTAGTTTCGACAGTCGAGAGTTCTTTCACTATTTCACCGAATATATTTCTTTCTTTTGATCTCCTCTTCTTCTTTCACGTTTCTCTCGGCCTTTCAGGTTTATTGCTGTCCTTACGTAATAAATAATTAGATTCAAGAAAATGTTGACTTTAGTGTATTGAAACCGAATTGGGAAACCCACCAAGTAAAATGCATTCATTGATTTAGTAACATATAATAATGATCGGCATCATCCATCAATTCGTTTGGTGGTTGTTAAAACTCTCAGCTTTTAAAAGATGACCGAAGGCAGATTTTTATATCTCATGTATGTTTGTGCTGGAAAGGCAATGTTAATTCATTTTGTTCTTATTTAAACCAATATCAGTATATCACAAATCTTGTAAAATGTTATGAAATATGTCTGGAAAACAAGTCAAAACACAGCTTTATCACAGTCGATTGTTAGATGTTAAATCCGTTGATCAAGAACAGAAAAAAATACTCCAAACAGTTCTTAGAGAATCTTGTAATACAAAAGAAGCGTCGGTGGTATATCGTATTCTTTGTTTGTATATTTCTTTTCGATAATGAATGATATAATATATAGTATAGAAGTAGTATAATTTAAACATAGAAAAATGTACATGAAGCAACCGGATATGAACGAAATATTTTGGAAGACACGAGGGAGTGTTAAATATATTTTCGTTAAATTATATTGTCAGAGTTATCAGTTATAAATAAGTTTATTCCCACCAATAGCTTCTAAGAATCGATTCATTCTATTTAATCAAATACCAGCATAGTTACAAGATAACCTTTCAACTTTGTTATTTTCTGTCTCCTGTGTAAAAGATCGTCTGCGTACTTCTATCTCTTGCCGCCATTTTTTAGCCGCCAAAATGTCCCCTGTTTCTACTTCCATACATGAATTACAACAATAATATATGAAGATATATTTATTTTTTACTCCCGAGTAATCCAATGGTAAACAACGACTTCTGGTCGTAAGTGCTTTAACTTAGATTACGACGTATGGCAAGAAAACAGCCCATGGTTTCAGGGTACGGACATTTTCTAGTTATCTTGATATAACAGTCCAGTTTAATCACAAACTCACAACAGAAAGCTGTCCTGGTTTAAAGTTCTTTCTTGTTTCTTCGTTATACTTCTCATTATTTTTAGTGCAAACGCTTCAGATTAGAACTTTTTTCTTCAACAATCAGATTGTGATATATATTTTACACTCAATCTTCTCGGCAAATAAGTTAAGGAACTCAGTCGAATCCCATCTACAACGAGGGGAAATGTTTTAGTAAGGGCCTCAATTTTTTTTCTTTTACGTCTTTCCAGTTTGAATAAACATTTTTAAATACGAGAAGAAATATGAAGAAGTAACTTGTTACTTGTATGGAAAATGTGTTTCTTAATTTTGAATTTTATTTTTCGTTTCATCTTTGTGTATTGCTTAACTTGTAATCGATGTTCATATGCAGTTGACTGTATTAGCCGTGATAAAACTTAATTAAAGATCGTTTCGCCTGATCTTTGCCATGTCGTCAAATATTGCACATTTTGTCCGTCTGCTTGTATCATGTTCAAGATTTATTTATTGAGAAGTATTCGGAAATTGGTGGAAATCTGTCGTAAAGAAAGAAATGAAAAGAGAAAGCTATCAGGAAAAGAACCAAAACAATTAAGCAATGACAAAAATATTTCAAATAAAACAAAACAAAATCGGAAAAAATTTAAAAGAACAGGAAATGGAATATATTAACCTGCAATATCGAGAGGACTTGTTCAACAAAACGGCTTAATAATCTCAATACAAATAAAGCAGACGATAAAATGGCGGTTAATGAAACATTATCTACAAAAGAGAAACTTTGTGAACGATCAATAAAAGTAATAATTCACTGGGTACTGAATAATTAACAGTTTAACTATTACGGATGTAATAAAATACGCATAATTCTTCGGTTTCGATTTGGATATCGATATAGGTAATCTTCCATTTTTAATTCATTCAATCTCATTCTAATGTAACGGCAAGGTTACTTCCGTTGACCGGCGATCTCTGTTTGTCTGTCTTTTGGTTTGGCTTATTCATTGAGGAACCATTTATGTATGAAACGTCAACTTTTGGCAAACCTTACGTAATTTCACTTTGATTTATGACCGCTTCGCGTGACATTTCGTAGATCTTGTGATGCATATCAAGATGACTGAACGTTTTAAAAGAATCATTTTGACCGTGTTTCCATTAATCCTTTACTGAAAGATAAAATGAACCAAACATTTGGATTTCCAAATGTTAGTTAAGGATCCTGGAATAACGTTACTCGGTAGAGTACCTAACACGGAGATTAGGGAGCCCCTTTTCAGGTCAAGCCGTTATTTCTTCGCATTGAAAGGGCACAGCTCTGCTACTATGGACACGTGGTTAGAATGTCACAGGAAAGAATCGCGAGACAGATTCTTCAATCTTAGCCAACAACAGCAACAACAACAACAACAATAATAATAATGATGATGCTGATGATGATGATGCTGATTGTCAGAGCAAACATTAATAAGGGAGAGTTTAACAGACATATAGACTAGAAAAGGATTGATTGAAATGGACAGCCTTTTCCCCATCTTTTCTTGTAATCATACTGATCCATTTTGTTGATTATATTAAACGAATCTAAGAAAGGATACTCAGTGGGGAAACAGAGGTAAAGTGAATGATGTCTTAAAGTTTTATGCCAGAGACAAATGTCTTCGAGTGAAATGTAAGAATATTTCGTAACGATGCTGAGGTGACTTTCGGACTTGATGGAGATAAGTGCAATGATAAAGAAGAAGCAACGAGGAAAATCCATAAAAAAACAAAACAAAACAAAACAAAAACGGTCTTATCTGTTATATACATGCACAAGCGTGGCTGTGTGTTAAGAAGTTTGCCTCTCAACCACTTGGTTTCGGGTTGGTGGTGGTGGTGATGGTTGTAGTGGTGGTGATGATGATGATGATGAGGAGGAGGAGGATGACGACGACTACAGATATAGCAGAACTAATAGTGAAAAATAAACGAAAATAAGTTTATGCATTCCAGAATATTCCTTGCCGCATCAACATTACTGTATTAATATTAAACGTTAATATTAAACGCGCTCTAGCTTGTACAAGACTAATAGAACAAAGATTGTAACACAGACACATCCACACGCGCGCCTGATGCTATATCGCATGGGTATATGAATATTAATGTCAATTACAATGGTAATTTATTTATATTTATTCTAGAAAGAAAGAATATATTCCACTTCCTTCTTATCGTTCGGTTCTTTCTGTTGTTTGTCGTTTATTTTCAGAAATTCATTTGAGTGTGTATTTTAAGAAGTTTACATATAAAGACGCATAAAGACTGTGGATTCTGGTTCATTTCGATGCTTAACTCTATGCGGATTTGAATTAGTTCTACATCAACACATCGAGCACTAATCTGATCTTGAAGCATTTAGAACTAGAAATGTTTTAACATTTGTATCAGTGTACACACACACACACTCACGCACACATTAAGTGGAGCAGGAACATATACACGTGTCGCTGAAGATGTCACAGACGTGTGATGGAAGATTTCCGGACAATGGACATAAGTTAAAATAAGAAAAGTAATAAACAAGTGAAGAACGAATAAGTAGTGCGTGTGTTTTTATTTTGAAAAAATAAAAAAACGACCGTCCCGAAATATTACAATATCTGTTTCAACACTCGGTTTCACATCAGGAATCTTACAAAATAAATTCCTAAATGTATATTATATATATATATATATATATATATATATATATATATGTGTGTGTGTGTGTGTGTGTGTGTGTGTGTGTGTGTGTGTGAGTATATATGTATGTGTGTATATGTATATATATATATATATATGTATGTATGTATGTATACTTTGACAAACATTAATACTACTAGTGTCATCCATATTAATCTTAAACTTTAATTCACCGTGCAAGACTCGCGTCAGACATCATGGCTGGACACGACAACATCAACAACAGCGGAGAAGAATTGAAGAAAAATATTGAGAAATGTAAAAAAAAAAGATCCATTTAAATGTCGAAAAAAATGTAGAAAAAAAAATCGTAGTATCCAGTTTGCCGTTGTGAACTCGAAGTACAATAATGACTTCAAAATTGAAAAACAAGATCCTTATGAAGGCGATAGGAGATTAATGAAAATATGCTGAGAAGAAGCACAGCCGACCAAATTATTTTACTGGAAAACAATTTTGCCAACGGGCAACATTTTTTGAATGCAAGAAAGGAGCCGATTAATGCAATTTTATTCTGAAAAATAAAGAAAAAAGAGAAAAGGTGGTGGTGGGATTCACGATATAAATATCTGAAACGTAATTCTTACTGAAGTCTGTCAAGAAAAGATTATTTCATCATCATCGTCATCATCATCATCATCGTCATCATCGTCGTCGTCGTCGTTATCATCATCATCAACATCGTCGTCATCATTATCATCAGTTATCATCATCGTCATCGTCATCGTCTTCGTCATCATCATCGTCATTATCATCATCATCTTTATGATCCTCGGTATCATCAACATCGCCACCACCAGCATTATCATCATCAGCATCATCATTATCATCACCATCATCAAGGCTAGTAATTGTAGGGAAATGGGGTAAGACAGTTACATTGACCCCAGTACTTGACCCCTAAAGGATGAAAGACAAAGTTCGCCACGGTGGCATTTGAACTTAGTACAAAATGCCGGAAGAAACACTGATAATCAATTTGTCCGGCATGGTAATGATTCTGCCAGCTCGCCGCCTTACAACAACAACAATAAGAATACTGATAATAGTCGCTTCAAATTTTGGCAAAAGGCCAGCAGTTTCAGGGTTAGGGGTTAAGTCGATTACATCGACCCCAGTGCTCAACAGGTAATCTCCAGGTTATAAATTCACTTTTAAGCCACTAATAATCGATGCGCTTGGTCGTGTGAATTAATACGTTGGTGACAATCTGGATAAGCTGAATTTTTCAGGAAAAGAAATCGATCAGCTAACACGCACATTACAAATACAATCCGTTAGTGGAACAGTAAGACTATGCAAAACATTCCTAAAGTTTAGAGCATGAATGGTTTTGTAATCTACATTCCAGAGATGGAGCAATGTATATTTGTTAGAAACCTGCTCCTTTTTCAGAGATAAAATACTTGAATAAAAACAGAAGAGGACATACAAATATAAATGCTATATAGATACATACATACAAACATACATACATATGTATATATATACATACAGAGAGTAGAATATATATTGACACATCCAAGATCAAGACACGCGCTATTCTTCTATGATTTTGTCTCAGGTTGTCTAACAGAATGACTTGAATTTCTGCCGTCTCAATAAATATAGGTTGGTACATTATTATATTTGTAAAGCAATACGTACAGATAATCACAAGGACGTAATAAACTTATGATCATACCAAACTTATGATCATACCAAACTTATGATCATACATGTTTTCACTGGATAACTCTAGTCATTTCCTACTTCAATAATAATAATATTTTACCGACCCAATACGTTTTGTAATTGGTTAATAACATACGCCATTTTGCTTTCTTTCGGGGAAACATAAATCACAAGTATTTTGCTATAAAGAACTGCATGAAATCTCAAGTACATTTGCCGTTATACTTACATGTCAGGGAATGTCATCTTCAATAAATTGCATTGCTAAAATGGCAGAGATTTGTTTGCCTTTAGAGACAGTTTTAGTTGGAGCAACATACTCACAAACAGATGTAATATAATCGATCTGCTTTCCAACATTCATTGCTTAATCACAGCATTTTTTTCCTTCTCCTCTTCTCTTCCCCTCTTGGGAAATTTCTCAAGAAATTTACAGGCGAATGTTATCCAATAGTATCGATACTCTAAATACTATTAAAAGTTGTTCTCATTCCTTACACTCACCTCCACCCTCACTCACTCCCTCACTGCCTTTCCATCTTTCTTTCTTTCCCTTTCATATTTTTTATATAAGTGGATGTATGGATATATATATATTCGATTAACGAACAAAGTTTGATCGGTGAATAGATATAGGGAATTCTGTCTCCTATCTACAAAGAATAAATACACCAGATAAGCGCATATATCAATATACATGTATGCACACACACATACACACACACATCTATATATATTGTGCTTAAGTAGTTTCTGTTTTGTCGACAAATTGTATCATTTGTATGCATCTATGTATGAAATCATTTATGTGTATTTGTATGTGAATACACTTGAAATTGGTTATATCTAACTATGTTTTATTTTTTGGAAGGAAGAGCAGTATTGAAGAGAGTTACAGGGACTCCAAGACCGGCAGAGAAGAGGTGGAGGGGAGGAGACGAACCAACGAATCATACTTGAAGCAGTGTAAGTATTGTCAAACTTAGGAGCTGATCAGCTAAACGTACCCAAAAGGGTATTGAACAAATAACGGTTTAAATCTAGCTGGTTTATGTAAAGGGTAAATACCCCCTTCGATCATGAATGACCATGGGATTGCACCTAGAAAGTTCCCCTCCGGGGCATAAGTCTGGTCAAGGTTGTTTATGGAAGACCAGCAGTTGCCAATGCATACCAGCCTCTCGTCTGCATGCCACTGACGTTATGCAAGGGAAAGGCAATGGGGCTGATACAGCTTGGCACCAATGACGTCGTAATTAATTTCTGCAGATGAGTGAACTGGAGGAATGTGAAATAAAGTGTCTTGCTCAAGAAGACAATACACAGCCCGGTCTGAGAATTGAACTCACTGCCTCATGATTGTGAGCCCGACGCTCTAACCACTGAGCCATGCACCTAAAAATACTCAAGAGTCAGGTGATGGAGATAAACAGAATAAAAGAACAAGTGTACCACACGTTTGTACTACGCTAGCATACATCAAGAAGGTGGGAGCTTAAGTCTTGCACTTTTATGTATTACAAAAAGCAACACACACCAACGTGATGATATTATGACCAGGCTACACACTAGGACATACAGGTGTACAAGACCCGCTTTTTTAAATTCTTAAACGCCATGAATCTAAAGCGATCTTATGGTGGATGAGAATTCGAAGTGTATGAAGAAACAGTCATTTTGGTTTGTTTGTTTTTTTTCAACAAAATATAGTTTTCTCTCCTCAAAAGGTAGGGTCTTTTCTTATGCAAAAGCGCTTCTTGTACACCAACAAATACGGTAGTTATGCGTTGAACAAACCAAAAAGCAGATGACGACATGTGTCACATGGTTCCCAGTTTTATGTCAAAACTATTTACTGTCAAGTTTGTTTTAGGTTTTAAACTGCATCGATCTCTTTGTTTAAATAGTTTGCTTTTTCAATAACGTCAAATCGATTGCGGGGTGGGGGTGGGGGGCGACCACCGAACTCTCTGCCTGGCGCAGTGCAGGCAATTTTTCTGCAACCAATTTTCGCATTATATTCTTCATTACTCAGCATTACCGCCTTTATTTTTTCCATTTTTGTTTTAATTTTTGTTTCATAGAAATTTATCTCTTTTTTTTAATGTCGAAATTGATTATACATGAGATGACAACAACATTAATTATATTTAATTAGCTTAATTTATAGGAGACCGACTACCATGGCCATCCCCTCACATAGAAACAATAGAGAGTCTAGCAAATTATAAATTTCTATTGAAATCGCTGCAGCTGCTAATTAATTTCATCTATAACCTGTTATGAATACATATACATATATGCACACACACACACACACACACACACACACACACACACACACACACACACACACACACACACACATGTTATATATGTGTGCGTATGTTACTTTGCCAATTTAAACGAGCAACCGCGGTCAAAGATGCAGTCCCTAAAAGTGAACAAAAGGACGCTAACCTAAGACCAAACTACGTAAACAAAAATCAACATCCGTAATACAAGATGGAATGTGATATTGAAAAATTCATACAAAGAATTGCTAACATTGAAATATCTTTGCAAATAGGACATAGTCCATGTTCTGAAACATTTCTAATAGAAAGCAAGCGACAATCTTTTTCAGTTGGCATCTGTAGAGATAGGAATGAAATGCCAAAATGTCTGAGAGAAGTTGGCTACTGCGGAGTATCAAGAAACTTGACATATTTTGTTTCTCATGTCGAGTCTTTGGTGAAGTTAATGTATCAACTTTGACAACAGAATTTTCCACCACAGAAAAATGGTGAGTATTATTTGACAGATTTCTTAAATAAGAATCTAGTTACGAGCATAAATTGAATTATGTGTCATGGAGAAATCTTCAACGATGGATTCCCACACACAGTTGCATAAAATATTTTCTCCATAAAAAGATTTTAGCAGAAGAGACTAACCGAACCATTCTACCCTTTAAGTGATATTATTTTATTACTATGGTATTTTTAGATAGTGCATTATATATTATTATATAAAGCGAGTTTGCATTCTGTAGTATCTATCTTCTGATTGGCAATGTTCAGAATACTAATGTTCCTTGGCCTGGTTGAACTTTTCTCTGATTGACACCCCGTACTTGAAACCCCAGCCAAGGTCAGAGAAAGCCAGGAGGAAGTAGAAAGGTTGAAAGTACATTATTTGTCAGATGAATAACAAGATGGATTTGTCTCTCTTCGCTTGAGTCTCATTTTTAAAATGAGAAAAAGGCAAAAGGATATTCACTGCAACTTATTTTGTACATGTCAAACCAAAGCACTTTATCATATTTTACCATCAATGTATATTTTGGGAGTTTAAAAGTTAAAAAGATTTCTATCTTTTGACGATTATTGCAAGAAAACAGGTTCTGGAATTGGAAACCTGATAAAGAGGCATTGAATCAAAATGGTATTCCCTTGGAAGCTTACAAGAGTTAAGAATACGACAATGGTGCCAATATGGCATTAAAAAGCCCTCTTATGATTCTCTAACCCAAGTAGGTGCCAACGTCAAATTCTGCGCGGCCCAGATGCAGCAAAGTGCTGTACTAAAACCTATTGAATGTCTGACTGCCTACAATATGTTTTCCTATGTTCAGCAAAGATTGAAAAATTCATCACACACACACACACACACACACGCACACACATGGGTTGTCAATCAATTCACCGTATGACACCTTTCTGGTGGGGTCAGCTAGAATACATTAGCATGGAACTATTTCAATCATGTCTCATTGGTATAATCTACAGGATTAATTTGACAGCAGCAGACACGTGTCTTCTTTCGATGAATATTCATGAATTCCATCTAGTTCAACAATCTTGAACTAGAGAGATATTAATATCAATGGACGCTGTTGCTGATACAGGAGAGGGAAACATAGAAGTAGTCATGGAAAATGTGCAGAAACTCCCGGATCAGTTTGCGTCTCTACTGACAGAGTTTCAACGTCCTCGTTAAACCTGTAAACTGAAAGTAAACTAGCAACAATGGAGGGGAGAAATAAGAATGTTTTAATGCAAACCAGCAAAATGAGGAAAACCAAACAAAACATTCTATCACTTCTCCAGAATCATTATTTTCGAGAATTTTTATGTCATTCGCGATTCTGTCTTCGGTCGTCTAACGAAATTTGAAACTGCAAACATAAATTTCTAATGTTTTCTTCCTTCTGTTAGTACACACACACACACACACACACACACACACACACACACACACACACACACATTATATATAGAGGAGTTGCTACCTAGAGAGATAGAAATACATAAGTAAACCTTTATATATAGATAGAAAAGCAATATATGTAAATATTTTCTAACAGCTAAGAGATATATATTTAGAGCTCTTTATTTCTCAAGCTGGCTCGGTAGCTAGCTTTGTAGAAAGGGAAGAAGGTAGATTGATAGGTAATTATACAGGTAGATAGCTGGATACATAAACAAGTAAATAAAAATGATATTCACGTCGGAAGGCATCAGTTATGCTGCGTGCACAAAATTATACACACACAAACAAACTCTTATACTCACGCAAATTCATATATACACGTATGCAGACAAACACTGACACATACATACTTCGGCATACATAAACCTTCTTTCAAAGCACGTATATACATGCACACGCACACTCGTGCACTATGTCATTTACACATTTCTCATTCTCAATTAATAAAAATAATAAGAAGAAAACTGAACACATTTCTTTAGCGAAAAACTGAAACTATATCTTGCTTAGCTCTTTGATTGCAGGGAAACGTGATTTATTCAATGTTCTCACACGAAAAGACAACGTTGGTTCGATTCTCACCAGGATTTGTCACATATTTGTTCTTTATTATACGAGAACTCTTTGTTTCGATACGTTTTGCTTCTTTTTTTTCAAAATATGATCGTGTAAACATGTATTCAACGTTCAGTCCTAGATTAATTAGTGACAATACGTCCATTTGGTAGTTGTTTGTATCGCCGAGAGATGTGTTATAACTGAAGTAGAGAGTGGCAGCGTATGGCAGACAGAGAAAATTATTCAGAGTGAGAGAGAGAGAGAGAGAGAGAGAGAGAGAGAGAGAGAGAGAGAGAGAGAGAGAGAGAGAGAGAGATGAGCTAGCAGGATCTCTCGACCTGCTAGAAATAACAGCCAAATATCCCCCACCTCACATCCTACTGTCTTCAAGGAAAGAATGATAGAATGGATAACGATGTAGAAATAAAAGAGCAGGTCAGGTGGTCGCGGGTGGAGTATATTTAATCAAAGATTTACTCAACTAGAATCCGACCTCTGACCAAACGACAACCAGCACACTAAATACACTAGTGCCCTCTGCTGAGAAAAAGACTATACCTGATCACACAACAAGTTTGAAATAGTAGCTAAATCCACTTAAAAGACACCAGACTATGAACAATCAGAGTTATCTCGATGTATTAGCAGGGACACAGAAAAAAAGTACATTTAATGACATATGATTCAATTAACACACAGTTAAAACTTTTTAATTATATAGCACTCAATTAACACACAGCTAACACCTTCTCCATTCCACTACGTATCCCATGATTGCCAGACAAATATCTTCCTTTAATGACAAACATCTCAATAAGGACAACTGAAATCATCATTAAATTGTCTGTGACACAACGCAACTTAAACCGCCATTTAATTACGTATGAAATCATTAACACGGAGATAAAACCCTCATAAAATTTAATTAACACGGCTGAAATTTCCTTTTAATTACATACAACTCGCTTACACACTCAACTAAATTTTTCAATTTCATAAAATTTAATTAACGCACAATTAATACCTTCATTTAATTACATATACGATACAATTAACACATAATTAACAGCTTCATTATCACCACAACCATCAGGCGCCGACCTCTCTGAACATCTCTCGTGGTGACACCCAAATACATCACATTACCCAAAGCTTCTTCCTACATATCACAATGCTTCCTTAGATACCCTGGTACTAAAACCCCCTTAAACTGTCCTTCAGCCCTATAAAGGAAACCCAAGTCAGGTTCACATTAGATTAGCTCTCAAATACACATCTAAAAAAAAAAAGGGCCGTTTAACTGATTGGTAAGGGTTCAATACCCAACACAATCCGACTATTGTCTGTCATTCATTATCTTTTTACTTGTTTCAGGCATTAGACTGCGGTCATACTGGGGCACCACCCGCAAGAGCTTTCTTCTTTAGTCGCGTGAATCGACCCCAGTACTTATTTGTAAAACCTGATACGTATTCTATGGGTTATTTTTGTCGAACCGCTAAGTTACAGGGTCGTAACCACACCGATACCGATTAAGGACACGACACACGCCGTCGTGAATCGAACTCACAAACATAGGATCGTGAGCCGAATCTCCTTACCACTCAGCCACGTGCCTTTAAGTTGTTTTTATTTTTATTTCATGCGCCCTTTTAAAGCCTAGCCAGGCTCATGGGCCCGGTTTCCCGGTTTCTAAGGCGTATGTGCTCCCCCAGCTGGACGAGACGCCAGTCCATCGCAGCGTTACTCAAGAAACAGGAAGAAAGAGTGAGAGAAAGTTGGGGGCGAAAGAGTACAACAGGGGTCGCCACCATCCCCTGCCGGAGCATCGTGGAGCTTTAGGAGTTTTTGCTCAATAAACACACACAACGCCCGGTCTGGGAATCGAAACCACGATCCTCCGACCGCGAGTCTGCTGCCCTAATCACTGGGCCATTGCGCCTCCTTTAAGTTGTTTAGAATATTAATATAACTGAGTCATGCAGACATTGATACCCGAGATGAAAAGCGGGTGGGGGGTACACTCCAGGAGTAACGCTGGTGGATTATCCAATTAATATCGATCTTTATCAGCGTTCGGAGACATTGGACACATCTGATGGCAGGAGTTGATTACAGTTATTTCTCCTATTGAGTCCTGTTTTGTCACGTGATACCTGTTAGCTTTATCTATTTGAAGCTTGTATATCAAAACCACGTTATGTCTGCGAATGCTTGGGAGGTTACAGTTGTGTCTGGCTATAATTTATTGGTCTCCTTCTCTCCATTTCCCAGTCTCTTTCTGTCACTATTTCATCATTTACTAGCAGCAACAACAACAACAACAACAACATCAACCCTGCCAACTCACCTCCACCACCACCACTACCACCAACCAACTAACCAAATAACCAACCAATCAAATCGTTATCTCACCTCATCTGTCGCCCCATTACACACACACGCACATTCACATATACATACATACATATATATATATATATATATATATATATATATATATATATATATATACATGTAGATGAAGGTATGTACATACATGTACATATATATGCATATACTTATATATTATATATATATATATATATATATATATATATATATTACATTACCTATAGCCATTTTACCAACCGTTTCTTAATGAGTTCCATCATATTTTCTCACCTGTCTCCTCCCCATCCCCCCCTCAGTCTAATCTCGAGGAATTCCTCACTGAATTTCTCAATCACTATTCGACAATATTGCAATTAATTACTTCATTTAATTAATGATATTCACCTTCCAGCAAGGTGAACCACAACACTGCTTGTCATTTAAATCTCCCACTTCTTCCCCCCTCGTCCGCCTCTCCATCTTCTTTCTCCTTTGTCGCGTCGCCTCAAACTCCGCCTTTCCCTCCATTACAATGCCACCTGCGCTGTATCTCTCTTTCTCTCTCTCTCTCTCTCTCTCTCTCTCTGTCTTTCTTCTTTCTCATTTTCTCCACTCACACAACACCGCACACATAGACATATATATATATATATATATATGTGTATATATATATATATATATATATATACACATATATATATATATATAAAAGAAGTTTGAAAACGCCACTATAAAAAATGAATTTTAATTTATAATTTTCTCAGAGATATTTAACATGTTTCGGTTCTTGAAAAAACGAACCTTATCAAAAATACATATTTATAAGAAATAAAAAAATGTAATTAAAAGAAAATTTCACATCGACCCCAGTACGCAACTGGTACTCAATTTATCGACCCCGAAAGTATGAAAGGGGTCGATAAAGTATGAAAGGGGACGTTCAGAGTTCAAATTCCGCCTACGTCGACTTTGTCTTTCATCCTTTCTGGGGGCCAATAAGATAAATACCAGTTGGATAGTGGGGTTCGATTTAATCGACTTACCACCTTCCCCGAACCACATGGTATTGTACTCAAAAATTTGTAAGCAATATAAAAAGGTAAATTATTGTTGTTATTTTTTTTTTGTCTGATTCTTGTTTGATAAATTTTTGATTTTAAAATATATTTAAGAAAAATGTAAAAAAAATCTTCATTTGAAGGGCGCCAGTAATTTTATGTTTGATGTTTAGTGCGCTGGGAAGTTAAAATGATTGAGAATTGTTGCCTCGGAGTCATGTAAGTCTCAGCGCTTTGAACAGAAGTGAACATCCCCCGGAGAGCAAGGAAAATGGACGCAGAAGAGCGTTAAGTTCAATTACTCAACAGGAACGCTCTTTGTTTAAACACACACACACACACACACACACACACACACACACACATACACATTCCCTTGCCTACTCTCTCTCGTTTTCTGTCATGTCCCCTCTCTAATTCTTTCTATTGTCCTCCCTCTCCCATTTTCGTTTTCTCTCTCTCCTTCTCTCTCGTTCTCCTTCTCTCTCTCTCTCTCACTCGTTCTCCTCTCGTTTGTTCTTTCTCTTTCTCTCTTTCATTCCTTCTCTCCTCCTCTGTCATTCTCGTTCTCTCTGTCCCTCGTTTTTCCCTCTCTCATTCTCGTTCTCCTTTTCTCTCTCTTTTCTGCCTCTCTTTCATCCTCTTTCTCTCTCTCTCTCTCTCTCTCACTCGTTCTCCCCCTCGTTTCCTCTTTCTCTTTCTCATTCCCTCTCTACTCCTCTGTCATTCTCTCTCTGTCTCTCTTTTTCTGCCTCTCTTTGGTCCTCCCTCTCTCTCTCTCTTCTCTCTCTCTCTCTCCCTTCTCTCTCTCCCCTTCTCTCTCTCTCTTCTCTCTCTCTCTCTCTCCCTTCTCTCTCTCCCCTTTTGTCTTCTCTCTAACATATACGCATACACCATATAAATACATACATGCATACATACATACATACATACATACATACATACATACGAACAAATATACACGCACACACATACAAAAAATAAAATCAAAATTTAGAAAAAAATACAAAACCAAAAAGAACTGAAAGGATATCAAAGACGGATCTGAAGCAATTAATGATGTAGAAGCAATGCTTTGGCAAAGAGAAGAGATATAACACAATATAATATAATACGATATAATATGATATAATATATACACACACACACACACACATATGCCTTTACGCACATGCGCACAGATGAGTAAATAAAAGTAGGACGAAAAAACTAATAGATGTAAAAAAGAGATTTCATCGTTTAATTTGTGCGCATTTAATAGCTTAAATAGAATAAATCTCATTTGCATATCTGACAACCTTTTAGAAATCTCGTTTAAAGTACGCTACGCTAATCTAATAGATTCGTCCACTTTGAGGAACGCCACTTGGAATTAATCCGCGCGAGAAATCTTTATCATCGCCATCAACGTTGCCGTCGCTGCTGCTGCTGCTGCTGCTGCCGTTGTAATTGTTGTAGTTGTAGTTGTTGTTGATGATGATGATGATGATGATGTAATTATTCTTTAGGTCCAAAGTCGACAATGATCCATTTTCTATCATGTATAAGCGATAATGATGCTGATGATGTGATGATGATGATGCTGATGAAGATGATGATGATAATGATGATGATGATGATGATGATGACGATGATGGTTGTGGCGGTGGTGGTGGTTGTGGGGATAGTGTTAAAGTGTTAGGTGGTAGTCATGGTGGACTGGACACAATGCTTTGTAGCACTTGTCCATCCTTTTATGTTCCGAGTCCACATCTCGAACGAAGAGACGTGAGCAGAGCATTTTTTACTTCGTCCTTCCATCCTTTCGAAGTCGATAAAATCAAGTACGCGCCAAACACTTGGTGGCATTAATCGATTAATTCTTCCAACAAAATTTCTGACCTTATGCCAATGTTTTATTATTATTATTATTATTATTATTATTATTATTATTATTATTATTATTATTATTATTATTATTATTATTCAATAGTCTTATCTTTATCACGTGCTTTTACTGCACTGCCGAGCGCAGCTCTCTGTGCCTTGGAAAGTGCTGTGGTTTGTTGTGATGCTCTTATTGTTACTATATTGAAAGTACTTTACGTAGAACGCGCGCGATGCCCTGTAGTGCTGTTTTCTTTTATGTTATATATACATACATACTTATATATATATATATATATATATATATATATATATATATATATATATATATATATATATATATATATATATATATATATATATATATATATATATATATATATATATATATATATATATATATATATATATATATATATATATATATATATTCGTAAGTCCTGGTGTTTTGGTTATGTATTTGTTTTTTAATCATACCTAGCATAAAAAGAGAGTTGAAAAAATTATGTAAACCAAACAATGTTTCTTTGTTTCAGGATCTAACCCAAGAGGAAACAATGGAAAAATATTTCTATGTTTTAAAAACGAATTACTTACTATCAGACCATTAACTAGAAGCAGAACTACAAAAGATTTAAGGAGAAATTCTCTCTTTAAAAATGAAAAAAGTTATAGACTTAACTGCTCCATTTTTAAAACCGAAGGCTCTGTCAAAAGACAGGGGGAAACTGTTAAATGTACCCCCACCTTGTACAGCGATACCCCAGTTTTTGTAGAAGAGAAGGGTGATGATAAAATACACTGGAAACGATGTTGAGTGACTCCATGGCCGGTCGTCATATTTACGTTCCACTAAGGGTTGTCGCGGACAACATATAGTCGGGAAGGGGTGACAAAATGGATTTCCAAGTTCTTACGGCCTGCGGAGGCCACAAAGCTAAACCGAAATTGGTTCATTTGAGAGCGCCGAGGTATAAGACGTGAGTTAGATGAGGAAGAGGAAAAGTTTCTGTCATTACATGTCATAGTAAGAGCTACTCTGTGATCTTTTGCCCTCGAGAATCTGAAAGATTACAGGACGAAAAATAAAAGACACGAGACCAACCGAAGTAGCACCGAGAGCAGTAAACACCACCCTCCACCTCCACCCGTTTCCAAGGCCACTGTCAATAAACTTGAGCATTTTAATCACCTCTTGAAGAATAAAAGATAAAAATTGCCGAAGTATTTAAGCATCTGTAATTACTTGTTTCCAACTGAAGAGTGCGCATGCGTGCGTGTCCGTATGTATATGTCACTGTATGAATAATCGTCTTACGAATACTCCCTCCCTCCCTCCCTCCCCACCCCTCTTTCTCTCTATCTATCTGTCTGTCTGTCTGTTTGTCTCTCCGTATTAATATTCATATGTGCGTAGCTGACTATTGACCACATTTGCGTGATTACTTGATGATTACCATTCAGAGGTTTATGCATGCGTGCTGGTACGTATATTTATAGATAATTATTATATATGCGTGTGTGTACACACACACACACACACACACATATATATTTATACACTCATGCTTGTAAACATATAAACGCATGTTAGTATATATATATATATGTGCATTCATGCAACATGCACGCGCGCATACATGCTTACATACACGTTTTTCGCTCGTATCCAAACAACATATACATGTCTGTACGTATGAGCACCAGCTCGTGTACAGTATATATATATATATATATATATATATATATATATATATATATATATATATACATAATACAAACATGTATATATATACATACATATATATATGCATGTGTATTTATGCATGTGTTTTTATGCATGTTTTATATGACAAACATGTTTTAACTTGTAGAAAATTCATAGGTGAAAGTCATTAAAGGCGTTATTCTAGACAAAACCAATGGCAACAGTAACCATATAGACACACGTGAAAGCGTCAAGGAAGTGGGATCGATCTCATGTCGGGCAATGGGGCGTGTACGTCAACCACTGCAACTACGGTAATGACAAATATAGTCGTACCAAATATTGGCGAAAAAATAGCGATGCCAAATTTTAATCGCACCGAAGGAACACAAGCCAACGATAGAGTCTTATGTGGTCGATGGACCTGCTAGAAATAGCATCCGAGTTTCCTGTGAATCATACCGAAGCGTCTTTAGAAATGATTTACTAAAAACGTAGTCTTATATGTTCCTAAAAAGGTGGATTGTCAAGAATGGAACGGCTTCGATCATAGGTGTGATGAAACAGGACTGACCTGGGTTAAATAACTATAATTCATCCCTAAAATCACAATTAGCAAACGTGTGTATATATATATATATATATATATATATATATATTGGGCTAGTTCAGGTAAGTGTTGAACGCTAACAAGGTCTAAATGAGTCACTCTCGAAACTACGGCTAACGGAAGCTGGTGTGGATTTTCATGGTGTTTACTTGACTGACAGTACAGGGCCTTAGCCATTGAACAGGACTCTAATCCATCACTGAGTTGACCCCAGTCCCAATTGAGACGCAGTTTCAACTAAGTGAAATCGAGCAACATAAAAATGAATACCTGGTTCAACAGTCCGCCTGAGTCGATCCCTCGACCTAACGATTGTGAGTCACTCACACTTAACCACTGGACCATGGTCTTGTATTTTGTAATTATAGACTGTGGAAAATAATAAATATAGTTCTACTTTCATATTCCTTTCAGTTAAAAGACGGAGAGCTGGCAGAATCGTTAACGGACCGGGCAAAATACTTATCGGCATTTCTTGCGGCTCTGAGTTCAAATGCCGCAACGGGCAACTTTGCCTTTTTTCATCCTTTCGGTGGTGGCGGTCAATAAAACAAGTGCCAGTTGAACACTGGATCGATGTAATCGATTTAACTTCCGCCTCCGAAACTATTTCCCTTTGAAATTAATATTTCTTAATATTAAGGCAGCGAGCTGGCAGAATCGATACCACGCCCGAAAAAAAATGCTTAGCGGCGGCATAACTTTTAGCTCTTTACGTTTTGAGATCAAATGCCACAACGGTCGATTTTGCCTTTCATCCTTCGGAGGTCGATTAAACAAGTACCAGTTGAATAGTAGAGTCGATATAATTTTGCTTAACCCCGCCTCCCCCGAAATTGCTGGCCTTGTGCCAAAACTTGAAATCAATATGTTTTAACGTTGACCGAGCATTGCACGCAATATCGACGCACTCGCATCGAAACGAAGCGCAAAATTCTTCCAGCTTGCTAAACACTGCGTGCAGAAAGAAAGTCAGATATTTGAACTGTTATTTGCCGTCAGCCATTCGACAATTTCTCGAGTAATTAACCATGTTCGGTGGGGGCACGGTCAATAGTTGATGTAGGGGGGAGACCGTGTCGGTGGTGACAAATTGAGAGGATTTGTCTATGTATCACCTACTGAGATCTACACCTCCTCCACACACCGGTCACGAGGATCAGTGCATGTCACGGAGATCACGAGGAATTGATCACTGTCGTGGTGGCGAAACGAGGAGGAACTTTAACCGTGATCGAAGGAAATCAAATAGAAACGATATGATTGATCGGCGTAAGAAGCATTGTGGTTATGCGGAGAAACTTCAGAACTTAACAAGATTACGCTCTGCGTGCAACCGATTCTGTCAGCTTATTGCCTTTAACCATCTTTTAATATTGTCTCGAGGTGAGCCATGGATTGGACTCCAAAATTGGCAAAGGCGAGTTAAATCGAAAATGAATTTTGTTGCCAGTAAAGATGCGACATGAAAATTATAAAACCAGAATCAAGAAATAAAGAATATTTTGTGAGTTTGCAGTGTTTCAATGCATTTCGTTTTGCGTTTAAAGTGTGAAAATATATTTTTGTTTAATGAATATGAGATGAAGAGCGTTTAAATAAGAACCACAAAGCAATGTAAAAATAATAAAAAACCGTTAAAAATTTAATGACATTTAACATTAACGATGTAAATAGTTTATATATATATATATATATATATATATATATATATATATATATATATATATATATATATATATGTTTGTAGGTATGTATATATTGTAAGTTAAAGTATAAAATCAGTTAAAACAATGAAAATATAACTCACGAAAGAAGGAGAAGTGGTATATAAAGAATAAAAATATTGACTTTATATATTTTATATGATTATAAACTAATTTTGTGAAGCTCGGCAAAGATTAATGTTTGAAGTTTATTTGCGCACTGAATAAATCGTTCATTATTCAACGTGAGTTTCGGGATGAGGAAAACTAGAAGAGATGATTAATCAATCATGAAACTTAATAAAAACATCTAAATTAAATATGATAATAATAATAATAATAATAATAATAATAATAATAATAATAATAATAATAATAATAATAATAATAATAATAAATAAATGTATTTAGCTGAAAGTATGAAAATGAAAAATGGCAGCAGAAGTGAGTGTATATAACGTGTGGATGTTATAGATAAAACTTTGCTAAAATTTACACCGTAGTGTCGAGTGATGTTCGGATGAGATTTTCACGTAGTCCCTTAAAGTAATTGTTTCTCGGTGAGGAAAGAAGGTTTAATATTTTAAGGGGAGGGATGTTAAGCAATTTAAATCGATTCCAGTGCTTGAATGATATTTTATATTATCGATCTGCGAAGAATTGTAAGGCTAAGTTGACCTCTACAGGATTTGAGCTCAAGAACTTAATGAATTAAAACAACCCCCCCCCTTTTTTTTTTTAGCATCATCATTTCTGCCAATCCGTTGCTCCTTGACATTGAAATAACAAACATTAATAAATTAATAAAACGGTAACTAATATCCACTAAACGTCTTATAAATATTGATTATTCTGGTATAATAATAATAATAATAATAATAATAATAATAATAATAATAATAATAGTAGTAGTAGTAGTAGTAATTAGAACATCAGCAAAAATACCTTAGGGATGAGAACCCAGGTTTGGGTTCAAATTTCTACCAGGACACCTGATGAAGGCTGCAGTATATTTCTAGTGACAGTATATATGTCCAGTTTATGATGGTGTGAATCAAGATCACTGTAAAACTGACCAATTCATTGTGAATTACATTGTCAATCTTTAGAACCGTCTTCGAATGTACACAGATACACGCACGCGCGCACACACACACACACTCACTCACACACACATATATATATTGTATATACATACATACTTTCATAAGTATATGCATAAGCAGACACACACACACATATATGTATACATGCACACACAAACAATTACGTGTTCAGGCGTTTATATATGCTTGTGTGTGTGTATGTGTGTGTGTATTTGTGTGTGTGCGTGTGTGTGAGTTTGTGTGTGTGTGTAATGATCTATACGTGCATAGTTAAATTCGATGTGAAGTAAAATGTAGGCTGGTATATATCTATATGTAACAATATCTACCATTTGTATGGCTTCCTTTTTCAGGAAGAGAAGCGACAATAAATGGCGTCTCAAAGAAACCTTTTCCCAACCACACGCACACACACACACACACACACACACAAACAAGCACACGTACTCACACACATGCACACACACACACAGATACACAATGGCTAATACATTCACATATATACATACTTATATATATATGCAGAAACATGAGTATGTGTGTGTGTGAGTCTGAGTATATGTACATGCATACGTATCCATATATATGTACACACACACACACACACACACACACACACACACACACACACACACGCACACACACACAAACGCAAACTCTCGCGCGCGCACACATCATGGCTACATCAAAAATCAATACTTTAATATTTCTAAAGTTTTTTTTTTTTCTCTTCCTCTACCACCATTTTGACGAGATACGATTACGAAATGAAATGAATAATAATAATAATAATAATAATAATAATAATAATAATAATAATAATAATAATAATAATATAGCATCGGGTATTCGATGGAAAAACCTATATATGTATGAAAGTATGAAAGGCATGTGTTATTTTCTATAGTAATTGTAAAAATCTTTCATCAAATCACTTATGTTGGCAGATAAAGGAATAACCATTCCATCTGTTTGCAGTTTTAGATTTCTTCAATTTTTGGTTTCAAGCAATGAAGGGAAGTGAGTCGGTATGGGGTTTGTACGGTAGGGAATAGAAAGCTGCTGCGGGTATGATGAATCGAAACGGGAGGAGGAAGAAGAGGAGGAAGAAGAGGAGGGGGAGGAGGGAAAGGTTTTGTGAGAAAGAAGCGTAGGTAGATAGATAGATTGACAGACAGACAGACAGACAGACGGATAGATAGATAGGTAGATAGATAGATAGATAGATAGATAGATAGATAGATAGATAAGAATGAAAGTTAGATAGAAAGACGAATGGACGAGAAGAATGTATTGGCTGATATATACATACATGCCAAAATGCATACATTTATATATTTATAAATAGATAGACAGATAGATAGATAAATAAACAGACAGACAGACAGACAGACAGATAGCTAGATAGGTAGATAGATGGATAGATAGATGGATAGATAAGACGTGATTACACATAATAAACGGATGGAGACAGACTGAACTACGGAAGGAGGAATGGAACATCTTTCGAAAAATATATGATTGAATGGATAACATGATACCATTATCATCAATAATAGATATAACACCACCACCACCACCACCAACAGCAACAGCAACAACAATAATAAGAGTAATATTATTATTATTATTATTATCATCATCATCATCGTCATCATCATCATCAATAATAATAATGATAATGATAATAATAATAATAATAATAATAATAATAATAATAATAATAATAATAATAATAATAATAATAATGATAATAATAATAATGATTGAGTATTTTTTACATAAATTCATTGGGAAAATAGAAATGTGTACAATATGTCTATGGATCGTACGTATATACATACATACATACATACATACATACATACACATATGGAAAGAGAGAGAGCGAGAGGGTGGGGTAAGACAAGGAGAGAGAGACAGACAGAGAGGGACGTACGCAATGCAATATAAATAATTCTATGTATTTCAGAACTAAAAGATGAAATGATTGGAAATACAAATTTGAAATTAGTTATATGTGAAAAGAACTCATTCTTCACACACGTGTATACGTATATACACATAACTACGTATACAGGGTGGAGGCGCAATGGCCCAGCGGTTAGGGAGTGGTCTCGCGGTCGTAGGATCGTAGTTTCGATCCCCAGACCGGGCGTTGTGAATGTATATTGAGCGAAAACACCTAAAGCTCCACGAGGCTCCGGCAGGGGGCGGGTGGCGAATCTTACTGTACTATTTCACCACAACTTTCTCTCACCCTTTCCTCCTGTTCCTGTTGTACCTGTATTTCAAAGGGGCCAGCCTTGTCCCACTCAGTGTCACGCTGAATCTCCCCCGAGAACTACGTTAAGGGTACACATGTCTGTGGAGTGCTCAGCCACTTGAACATTAATTTCATGAGCAGCAAGTTGTTCCGTTGATCGGATCAACTGGAACCCTCGTCTTCGTAACCGACGGAGTGCCACGATTACCGAGCCATTAATGACCAATGAATATGAAACTATTGCACATGTCTAGCGTCGACTTAATCGTTGAATTCTCCGACGAAGGTCTTCGCTCCTTTTCATCAATTCTTTTCTTCTGTACATGCGCAGCAAGAAAATGTGAGCATAGATGAAGTAAGCCTTTAACTTCGAACAAAGAAACAAGATATTGCATATGTATGATTGTATAAAATGTATTGTGCGATATAAATCAACAAATAAAGAGAGAATTCTTTATAGATAATAAGTGAAATATTTCCATATTAATGACCATCACACAACCATTCACATACAGGACTCTGACTAGTTTCATGCAAGAAGTAGTCCTTAAGTGGGAGTAGAGGAAAACATCTTAGATTCTTTGGTTTATTTCAATAACCAATGAATTATTCATGATGGCTACTTTGTGAAGTCTCGTGTGATATGAGAAAGTCTGAGAATAAATGAGAGCAAGCTCATTTTACAATAAAGAAGAAACGGAAAGCCCAGAGGCCGTAGCTGTGTAAATTACTTTCCAAAAATTATTTTCTTTGTATTATGTCCGACAATAGAATAAATAAGGAATATGGACATGAAGAATATTCCGTCTAAAAGAAATGGTCAAAATGTAGAATTGCAATAATGAAACTCTGTATACATACATACATACATACATACATACATATATATATACATACATACATAGTACATACAGACATATATATACATGTATGTATTATTCATATATATATATATATATATATATATATATATATATATATACATGCGTACATACTATCACACACACACACATGCACACACTGACACACAAACACACGCGCACGCACACTCACAAACACATTTAGTCAATGTGTGAGCGCCTATGCGTTTGGTGTGTGTATATATGTGTGTTCGTATGCATGTATGTATTTATACATGCATGTATGCATGTGTGTATGTATGTATGTATGTATGTATGTATGTATGTGTGTGTGTGTACGTTTGTTTGTACTTCCAGTATGTCTGCTATGGTATTCTTATGAAAAGATGATGAAAAATCGAAGTCTCTTTTCTATTATCGAGGAAAAAAAACTAACATTTGTGCTACATGTTTCTTGTCTCCTTTGGAGTGTGTCTATGTGAACACGTGTGTATGTTCGTGTGTATGTATGTTTACTTATGTGTGAATGTGTGAATGCGTATGTGCAGATATGTGTACGCATGTATACAAATGTGTGTATATGAGTACGTCACGTGCATGTATCTGTACTTGTGTACGTATGTGTGCATACTTGTGTATATATGTGTACGTATGTGTATGCCATATGAGTATGCATATGTACATACATATGCATGTATGTGCATGTGTGCGTTATATGTTGGTATACATATGTATGCATGTGTGTGCATACATGTGCGTGCTTGCATGTATGTATGTGTGTATGTATGTTTTAGTCTTGTGTGTATGCACGTGTATATATGTGATATATATATGTGTGTATCATGTGGTTAGTCTTGAAGGTGTTCCAGTTGTAATTATGGAAGAGAGACAAAATACCAGGAATGAGACCGTGGACTTATGGCGGAGGGTGTAAGGACGGAATGGAAGCTCAGAGTCGGGTAGGGGTACGTGTGATGCCGTAGGTGTATGTGTGTGAGATTGCGCGTATGTATGTAAATATGTGTGTGTGTGTGTGTGTGTGTGTATGTGTCTAATACAATTGGAGGAAATGGAGAAAGAAGAGAAGTGGTAATTCTGTGTCTTTGTGTTTGGATGTGCTTGTGTGTCTTTGTGTGTGTGTGTGTGTGTGTGTGTGTGTGTGTGTGTGTGTGTGTGTGTGTGTGTGTGTGTGTGTGTGTGTGTGTGTGTGTGTTTTGTTGCATGTGGTTTTGTTAGAATGCAATTTCTTCAGAATTGTCTCTCGATAATAGAATAAAGATTAGTCAAATTGTACAAAGTTGGATTAATGATAGAGAGAAAGAGAGAGGCAGAGAGAGACAGATAAATGAATAGAGGGATAAACAGATAAATAGATGCATAGAAATGTAGAGACACACACATGCACGCGCGCACACACGTACTTAGCGGTGTTTCGTCTGCCGTTACGTTCTGAGTTCAAAATCCGCCGAGGTCGACTTTGCCTTTCACCCTTTCGGGGTCGATTAAATAGGTACCCGTTACGCACTGGGGTCGATGGAATCGAATTTAACCCTTTGTTCCCTCTATGTTTAGCCCCTGTGAATTACTATCTGAAACAAAAGTTCGTGATTGTTACAGCTATTCCATTCAAAGAATAAGAAAATCAAACACGTTTCTGGGGTTTGGCATGGTTGGCGATATTATTAGCAACATAATGAAGAAATTATAAAAGACGAATCGTTTCTTACCAACATAAGTGACTTTGACTTAATGCTGCATGTCTCCTTATTGTGTCTGGTAAAACTGCCGGATACATAATCCAACCCTAAAACAACAGAAAACCAAAACAGACGGTTAAATAAACTTCAAAAGGTTTCAGTGATTGAAATTAGTTTCAAATGAAATTTCAAGATTTTCAAAATTATGAACACAAGCTACAAATAAAAGGCGTGGTGTGATTTTTGATGTTAGCCAATGAACTCTTGCTTGTTTTAATTCTCATATAATTCGAGTATGTTATATCCAAATTTCATAGTTTGTGTATTTGAGAATTTATGAATGCTAAATACATAATGAAAGATGTCAATTTTTAGTAATCAAGCAGTGAATGACTTCATCACTATTTTTATAACGATCAATTTTTCTCGATATTCAATTAATCCAAGTAACCCTGCAGGACAAAACTTAATGGTGATAATCTTGTAAACTAATTAAGAATTATCGCCTCATCAATCACACCTAACAACTCTGAACTTTTCACAACACTGGAGAATCAGCTTTCTCATTAAGATGCAAGATCAATTATGATTTTAAGAGATTTCAAACATTATATACTGCGATGTCCTTGGAATTTCAGCATTTAAAATTTAACTGTTCTGTCTAATCAATGAAATAATTTCGATACCTTAATTTCTGTCGAGTGTAATCCGGTGCATACATATGAATTTGTATTAAATGCATTGTTTTTCTCAGTTTAGTTCGGCCTCATAAGGTTGGAATTATTATTATTATTATTATTATTATTATTATTCAGTAGTTTTATTTTTATAACGTGCTTTCACTTCACTACCGAGCGCAGCTCTGTGCGCCTTGGGTATGTGCTGTGGTTTGCTGTGGTGCTCTTATGTTTACTGTATTGAAAGTGTTTTGCGTAGAATGTGTGCAGTACCCAGTAGTGCAATTTTCTGTATGTTATATATATTTGTAAGTCCTGGTGTTTTTGTTATGTATTTGTCTGAATATTTTTTTATTATACCTAAGGCACCTACTATGATAGGAATTGTTTCTGTTTTTAGATTCCACATTCGAGTTATCTCTATTTCCAGGTCTTTGTATTTTGTTATTATTATTATTATTATTATTATTATTATTATTATTATTATTATTATTATCACTATCATTATTATCACTATTATTATTATTATTATTATTATTATTATCATTGCTACGGAAGCCGGCAAGCTGGCAGAGTCGTTTGCACGCTGGACGTAATGCTTAACGGTATTTTACCCATCGCTACGTTCTGAGTTCAAATTCCGTCGAGGTTCACTTTTTGTCTTTCATCCTTTCAGGTTCTCTCTGGCTAGATCCTGATATACCACAATTTTTTTTTCTTTGGTGTCGACTTTGCTATCGTAGGGAATTGCAAAGTCTATGACCTTACACTTTGGATTTATTTTATCCCTATAATCATATCTTGTCATCTTACTTCAATAGGATGATTAGTTTTTATGTGGAGGCACCACAAGATCTTGTGATTCTCATTTGGGGTCGATAAATAAATACCAGCTGAACACTGGGGTCAATGTCATCAAATCATCCCCACCTCCCCCAAGCTGCCCTTGTGGAAAAATTTGAAATTATTATTATTATTATTATTATTATTATTATTATTATTATTATTATTAAAATCGTTGGGTGATGAAATTGCTTGAATGCCTGAAAAAATAGTGCGTTGTTTCATTGAATTCAGATCCCAACGAGATCGATATAAAAATCCTGTAAAGAACAGAAAATCGATTTAATCGACTTCTCCCCTTTGCACAATCATTGAAACATTGGAGGCCTTGTGCTTATGTGCAAAATTATTTTGGATTGGTTTCCATGTCTACAAAATATCTGAACATCAACGAGAAAAGTCAATAAGTAAAGAACAAGTGCAACAACAGGGTAACATTGCAAATTGAAACTACGGCAGCTGATTGGTTTGGAGTACGTCGCTATCATATTTGATTTTCTGCTGTTCAATATCGAATTATATACTGCTGTAGTTTGCATGTTAACGACATCCAGCAACACTGACGACACCAGCGTTTAAACCGTTCCATGAATAGCATTACATCTGTGACAGCAATACGGAGACCAAAGATAATTGATGAACGATACTTCAATAAATCAATAGAACGACAACGTAAATACGGTTATAGGCCAGACTTTCGAGGCAAAAGTGACTGCCACTTTCGTTTAATATTTAACGGTTCGCGTGCGGAGAAGTGTTTTATATGAACAGCAAGAATGTGCGTATGTGCGTGTATGTGTGCGTGTTTGCGTGTTTGTAAGGACGTAAGGAAGCCGTTGTATTGTAAGGAGATAACACTGAATACTAACCTCATATAGTCTATATATTGATGCGCGTAAGAATAGGGTAGTTAACGTACCTTTCGTTTTTATTACATCAGGATGGGATTTCAGGGTGATTTTGCTGCTATTTTTAGCACCTAGTCCAAATCCCCACGTTTTAGTGTATAATTCGTTTGGTATAAATCGTATAATGGCCGACAGAGTACGACACTATCGAGTAATATTACTCCAGATATCCAAAAGAATCTGTGGAATAACGTTAACTCGATATGGTACGTAACGCGAAGATCAGGAAGTCGCTTCAGGTCAAGAGGCTAATTTTCTGCATTGAAAGGACACATCTCCCGTACTGTGGACCTGTGAGTAGAATGGTGCCGGAAATAACCAGAATCGCCAAACGGATTCTTCAAGCCGAGCAAACCGGAACAAGACCAAGAGATACACCAAGAACCAAGAACAAGAAGATTAGATTATACGTTGAGTCTCAGTTGATCGCACTTGTGAATCCAACCATGAAAAGAAGTGACGGCTGTTTCTAATAGGATCGTATGGAAAAGGTAGCACTTGCCAAGGTCCCCGCTTTGGGATAATTAGAATGCTACGAAATTGCTTCCAGGATGTTACTCACAGGCACCCCCAACGGATACAAGGCAGATGAGGCCATTCTTGTCTTTAGCTGCTCAACTAAAAGAAGATAACTCCATACAAATCCTGCATTCTATCTACTGGCTTTGCGGCCCTTGTTGCACCAGATCTGTACAAGTTTGAAGGACGAGAGAACGGGACTGTTTGTGCACAGACCATATCCTCTATATTAATAATCTTCATGCAGGTTGTTCAGCAACTCAGGGCACCAGCACCAACCCCATCACACTCTCTTCATAAATCCAGTGGTAACAAGGTAAGAAGCGACGGGGATGGGTAGATGTTACTGGAAGTCTTCGGCTTTTAACCTGTATTTCGGAGGTCGCAGAGTGTTTATCGTTTTTCACAGATCAGCTGTGGCATATTGAACCCTCATTCATCAAAGCCCCGAGAGAGTCCAGGAATGCAGTATAGAATCTTATATGAACTTATATCTATATATTTTGATATGTACGAGGAGGTGCTCAAAGGTTTCTGGTTTTGGGTAAAAGAAAAATACAGGACGATCAGTTAGTTGTGAATTTATTCAACATATTCCCCCTCTCAGATTCACACACCTATGGCAGCGGTCCTTCAGTTTCTCTAATCCCTTTAAAAGAACTCGAAAGGTTGGGGCGCCAACCAGGCCATTCGTGATATCCTTAAAACCAGGATCTTTTCAGCACCCCTTCGTGTATGTGTATATAATATATATATATATATATATATATATATATATATATATATATATATATTTCTCTAGATATATCGTATACGAAGATGAAGTCTTAGGAGATGACTCACCAACTTAATGTGTTGTTCATACTTACTAACACGTCAGTTTAGTACAATTACCACCATTAGCCCATCACCCTCACCACCGCCAGTACACCGCCACCATCATCACTACTACCAACACCACCATTACCATCACTACAACATACAATACTACCAGTATCATCATCAGTACTACTACCATCACCACCGCCAATAAAAAAAAAGAAACACTTTCAATATCTTCATTACTCCCACCGCAACCACCACTACCACCAACACCAACATCATCGCCATCACCAACACCACCACTACCATCTTCATCAATATCTTCCGCACAACCATTGGTAACAAAAATTTAATCATTGACCCACGAAGTTTTCTGATCGATATCTCGGCTATCAGGCCATGCCAGGCCATCGGGTTACAGCGACTCAACACAATTCATCGATCTATATCTTACGTCGTCTACATCACGTGAACTACTCTGGGAGTTTGTGCTTTTGTTCCAGATGTTTCGAACGAATAATTTTACTTAAATCGCCATCGTTTTAGTCTTGATTACTTTCATTCATTGTACAACAGATTATCATAGATCGATTCATCAATCATTTGGCAGCTTCTTCCCCCAGGGAGACATCACGGAGGAAAATACAACGTAAATATATTGAATGCTTATTTATTCATTCAGCCAAATTGTCTGAAGTTTCCTATGAAATAGAACGAAAAAAAATGTCAGAAAGCCATTTTGTTTTTTTGTGAGTTTCTGAGAGATTAAGTGTTATATTGATGTAGCTGCGAGAAAGTAAAACGGGATTACTGAAGCGATGAAGTTAACAGATTATTAATTTAATATTTATTGTTGTGTAACTGTTTTATTATTGGTACTGAGGCGTATCTACACCCAAGACAACTGTTGATGCTCCAGTTTGTTTTGCTACATGTAAGTCATTAAGACGGTGCAACCAATAAAACCTACAAACGTAGATGGTCCACGAGTGAGCTTCGAAACTAGTCAGGAAAACTGCAACCCACGTGACTTTCTGAATGACCCCCCCTGCCCAACAAAGAATTACCTTGATTTTTTTTAGCAGTTCAGTGTGTGTGTGTGTGTATGTGTGTATAAATAAATATGTGAAAGGATAGTAGGTGTAAGCCTGTGTGTGAGTCAGGCAGATAGAATGCGAAATAGAGAAGCAGACAGAATGACACCCCTCTGTATGCATGTGCGCGGGTATGTGTGTGTGTGTGTGTGTGTGTGTGTGCGTGTGTGTGTGTGTGTGTGTGTGCGTGTATCTGTGTGTACACAGAAGAAACGAGAGAGAAAGAAATAGTGTAAATTACTAAATTAAAGGCAATGCCCCTTAGATATGGAAGACATAAGCGAAGATCCGAACGGAGAACATGAGTGAAACAGAAAATTCAGAATGTCGGTTTCTATCTGAGACACAAGATTACACATCCTTCATTAGAGAACACACCACTTCATGAACACCAGCATACCACTGGTACTGTTTTATTCAACCTCCGAAACATAGACAATAACATAGTAATTCCTTACTTAAGCAGAAATTGGAAGGTGGCGAACTGGCAGAAACGCTTAGCGGTATTTCGTATATCTTTACGTTCTGAGTTCAAATTCCGCCGACTCCGACTTTGTCTTTCAACCTTTCGGAGTCGATAAATTAAGTACCAGTTGCGTACTGGGGTAGATCTAATCGACTGGCCCCTCCCCCAAAATTTCGGGCCTTGTGCCTAGAGTAGAAAAGAATATTGCAGGAATTGTGCAAAAGTAAATGAAACTAAACCAACATAACACCCAACAAAAGTAAATAAAATAATATAACAAAAAAGGTAAATTAAATAATAATCAATATTAACACAAATATATAACTACAAAAACACACACATATATACATAAATATATATATATATATATATATATATATATATATATATATATATATATATATACATAAATATAAACAGATAAATACTTACAAAATACACACACGTATATATATATATATATATATATATATATATATATATATACATGCATACATAAACACAAATATAAAAACAAATACATACGCATAAATAAAAAATAAATATAAACGCAAATACAAATAGATAACGAATACAGGAAGACAGTAATTAATAAAAAAAAAAAAAGAAACAAGCAAAAATGAGAGATAACAACAAGACGAAAGAGGAAACGGGAGTGAATCACCGGAAATGGCGTTTAAAGATTAAATAGGAAACCGTAGAAGAGACAGCGATAATGCTTCATAGAAACACTTTAAGAAAGAAGTTTGTTTAATTTAGCTATTACCGTATCTATTGTGACTGAAGCATCAATGATATTTGTCATTCATTTTATGGGTTTTATATATTTATTGCTTAATTTTGTGTTGCAGTGCTCCCAACTACAAACACACACACACACACACACACACACACACACACACACACACACACACACACACACACGTATGTATGTTATTAGCGTGTTATGTGTGTAGGTATGTATGTATATTTGTTTGACTATGTTTGTGTGTTAATGCACTTAATTGTTGCGCTACAAAATGTTTTGGCGTTTATGTTGTAGTAACAAATGTAAGTCTTATATATTTAAATTTATGCATCTATCTATCTATCTATCTATCTATCTATCTATCTATCTATCTGTATGTCTGTCTAACTGTCTGTCTGTCTGTCTGTCTGCCTGTTTGTCTATCTGTCTATCTATCTAACTATAACTATATATATATATATATATTTATATATATATATATATATATATATATATATATATATATATATATATATATATATATATATATATATACATATATACATACACACACACACACGCACATATATATATATATATATATATATATATATACATGCATACATATATGTATATATGTGTATATGTTTGCGTGTGAGTGTTTGTTCCCCCAACATCGCGTGACAACGGATGCTGGTGTGTTTACGTCACGTTAACCTAGCGGTTCGGCAAAAGACACCGATACAATAAGTATTAGACTTGCAAAGAATAAGTCCTCGGGTCGATTTGCTCGAATAAAGGTCGTACTCCAGCATGGCCGCACTCAAATGACTGAAACTAGTAAAAGAATAAATGAATATATATGTATATAATTTATGTGCATATGTATGTATATATATATATATATATATATATATATATATATATATATATATATATGTAAAAATAGATACACACACACACACACACATATACATATATATGCATATATGCATGACGAAGGAGATTGAGAGAGCGGAAGAGATAAATTGAAACCAATTAAATATATGTATATACAATAAAAGAATGTAAATATCTTATCTTTGTATATACACTATGCTACTCATATACACAAATATGCATTATGTTTGGTGTACGTGTACATAAATATACGCACTATGTATATATTTGTATATCTATATATATGTGTGTGTGTGTGTTTGTGCGTGTGTGTGCGCGCGCCCGCATAGTAATTTTCCAGTCGACACGTCTTCAATTTTACAGACTATTATCTAGGATAATAGGAGTGTATTATATTTTTCGCCCTCTTCAGCTGCATACACAAACTCACACACAGACACACACACACACACACACACACACACACACACACACACACACACACACACACACACACACACACACACACGCACGCACACACGCACATACTCGCTCACTCACTTACACACACATATGCATGCACCCATGCATACATACACTCACACCTCTACGTACACACATGTTGTTATATTCATATTTATATTTCATAACTACATGTATAATGGCAAACGTATGATGGTGAGAGTTGAATAAAGCGGCTTCTTATCTTTATTCGTGATCATTCTTACTGAATCCCGTTGCTTTGTCTGTCCTCTTCAGTAATAAAGCTTCTCCGCTATCTTCGCGAACACCGCCTTATTCTGGCTCTTGGCTACTTTTATCAAAATCCTCTGCGATCAGAGAAACCGATATCTTCTGTTGCTTCTGATTGCAATTAATATATGGATCTTGGTTTCTTATTCCCGCAAGCGTTGCTGTGTGGTAAAAAGTTTTCTTCCCAATCGCATGGCACCGGTTTTGTTCGCCCCCCTGAGCGGTACCCTGCGCAGTGCATTCTACAAAACGTTCTGAGTGAATTTGGCCGATGGACACTGAAAGGAGCTCGTCGTATATGTATATATAGTTGTATATATATGGGTGTTTTTGTATGTGTGCGTGTGTGTATGTGTGTGTTTGTTTGTGTGTGTGTGCTTGTATATGTGTGTTTGTGTATGTGTGTGTATCTGTCGGGGGGGGGGGCACGTGTCTGAAAAAATATTTGTTCATACATATACGTATTGTATAGCCGTGTGAATAGAATATTTGACCAGTTCCTCGGGAGTTCCAACCCACCATATATCTATATATCCATCTATCTATCTATCTATCTATCTATCTATCTATCTATCTATCTATCTATCTATCTATCTATTTATCTATCTATCTGACGCTGAGGGGCATCCCGCGAGAGTTGGGATGCGGGACGAGCGTGTCGGCATACGCGGACGACGTCACCGTCATAGTGTCTAGCCAAAAGCACATCGAGCTTGTCGGCGAGACACTGAGAGACTACGAAGCGGTAACGGGAGCGAAAATCAACCGGGATAAGTCAGTGGGCTTGCGGCTCGGCACCTGGAGAAGCAACCCCATGCCGTCAAGTAGCGCCTCCGTCGTGGGACGTTGGACTGACGGTCCGGTTGAGATGCTCGGGGTCTGGTTTGGTCCAGACCTCCAAACGGAGAAGAACTGGGACGAGATAACGAGAAGGGTGGCCACTCTAGCCCGGCAATGGGCCGAGAGGAAGCTTTCCCTGAAAGGTCGGGCGGAGGTGGCGAACACGTACATCGCGTCCGTCATCTACTACCGCCTGACCGTCGTTCCTTGTCCCGACCCTACCATCACCAAACTGGAGCGCATCCTCTTCCGCTTCTTGTGGAAAGGAAGCGTTCCGATGGTTAGGCGATCCGTTTGCTGCCAACACCCGTTAAAAGGAGGACTGGGCATGCCGTGGTTGATGATGCGCAGACACGCGCTGAGACTGCGACATCTCCGGCTCTACGTAGACAGCGGTGAACAGGTGTGGTCACCGTTTGTGCGGCGCGCTTTCCCGCAGCTCGTCTCCATGACCGAACTGCAGTCATGGATCAAGAAGAGGCCGAGGAAGGGCGAATGGCACCGCGAGTGTCGCGCTGCTCTTCGGCAACTCCAACAACCCGGGTCAACCTTGAGCGACTGCATCACAACTAACGCATTCTATAGTGGATTAGTGGAGGGAAGGTACGACGACGATCTCGGGGCGAACCTGGGCGTCGACGAGGAATACCTGACCCGCCTGTTTAAGACGACCTTCGGGCCGGGACCTATGGACAACTTCCAGAGATCCCTGGCCTGGCAGTGCTATCGAGAAGCACTACCCGTTCGGGATAAGCTCTACAGGCATGGCTCGAGAAACACGGGGCCGACCTGTCCGAGATGCCGGCAGAGCGACGAAACCGTTCTGCACGCACTCGTACAGTGTCCCACCATTTCCGAGCTGTGGGCTTACGTCGAACAACTGCTATCGCGTGTGGGACGAGTCGGTCTATCAGCCGAGTCTATCGTGAATATTGTCGCGCCTCCTTCCTTTAAACGGGAAGGAAGAGCTATTTTCATCGTACTTGTGGCTATGGCGAAAGAATGTGTATGGTGGACGCGTCTGAAAGGTCTAGAGACAAAGACTTTCCTCTCTGGGCAATCTCTCATCAACTTCTTCAAGTATCACCTGAAGAGGAAGTTGAGAGTAGAAAGGGAAGTCTTGTCTAGTGAATGCTTCAAAAAAAGATGGGTGAATGTAGCAAGGATGGCACGTGTGAACGACGGAGCCATCTTGAGCATAACCCTATGAACAAGAAAAAAAAAAAAACAGAAAGGTAAAAGAGAGTCACTTACTGTTATAGTTTCTTCAATGAGAATATTGACCAAGGTTACCGTGGTCTTTTCCGTGGGCTTTTCCTTCCACGGCTAAACCTAAACTGTCCTCCCCTCTTTTTACACGAGAACATTACTGTGTGATACACGATCCCTATTGATCGGCCTTTCCTTTTCTTTTTTTTTCTTTTTCGATCCCTTTTGATCGAACTGCCCCTTTTTCCCTTCCTACGATCCCTTTTGATCGACACCACCAATTTTTTTTTTTTTTTTTTTTTTTTTTCCTTCCTTCCCCCTCCCAAAAAGAAAAGCTCTACATTGTATTTGTCCCCTCTGTGTTGAGCCCTGTGTGGCTAATAAAAGAAATGTATCTATCTATCTATTTATCTATCTATCTATTTATCTATCTATCTATCTATCTATCTATTTATCTATCTATCTATCTATCTATTTATCTATCTATCTATCTATCTATCTATCTATCTATCTATTTATCTATCTATCTATCTACCTATCTATCTGTGTATCTAGCTATCTAGCTATCTATCAATCTATCAATCTACACACACACACACACACACACACACACACACACACACACACACACATATATATATATATATATATATATATATATATATATATATATATATATATATATATATATATATATATATATATATATATATATATATATATATATATATATATAGTTAGAATTTAAAAAAAAAACAAAAGACGAAGACGGGTTTGTAAACAAACAGTTGTATTAGTTTAACGCTCGGGAAGTGAGAAAGTCTTTTACGTTTCGAGCCTACGCTCTTCAACACAGATATGTGTATATATATATATATATATATATATATATATATATATATATATATATAGATAGATAGATAGATAGATAGATAGATAGATAGATAGATAGATAGATAGATAGATAGATAGATAGATAGATAGATAGATAGATAGAGTGAGTGAGAGAGGGGAGGGAGGAAGAGAAGGAAGAGAAGGAAGGAGAGAGAGAGGCTGAGAGAGCGATAAGTACGTCCTACTAAAAGGTTAGTTGTGATAATTGTCGTTAAACGTAATAAATATGCTGCCACCCATGGAGTCATAAATCTACATACAAACATAGAAATGCACTTTGAATATCGCTGTTATATGGCTTTTATATATCTATATGTGAGTGTGTGTGTGTGTGTGTACACACACACATATATATATATATATATACACACTATACACATGCACCATACACACATATGTGTCTGTGTGTGTGTATACATGTGTGTGTGTGTGCGTTTGAGCGTTTGTGTGTTTTTGTATCTATAGCCAACCAGACATCTAGATTATTATTGTATCCATAGCCAATTTGACATCTAGATTAGCACGCACGCGTACACCACACACACGCACGCACGCACACACACACACACACACACACACACACACATGCACACATGCACACAAGCGCGCGCGCACACACATGCACACACGCATGCACGTACACACATTGGCAGGTCCGTGTTCATAAAATGTCCTACAATGAAAAAGATATCTGTGACTCGCATATCCTAGCAACATACAGACAGACTAATTTCAAACTCACAACCTTAAAATATGGTACAAACGTTTTTATTTTTCATTCCCTTCGAAGAGTATCTCTAATAGTGGTTTGGATTTTGGCTGTTCCTTCTAGCGAACCAGGAATCCTATGACGGATACTTCTCATGTGTTTAAATGTACACTGTATATACATATATATATATATATATATATATATATATATATATATATATATATATATATATATATATATATATATATATATATATATATATATATATATATATATATATATATGTATGTATGTATGTATGTATGTGTGTATGTATGTATGTATGTATGTATGTACATGCGTGTGTGTGAGTGTATGCGTGAGGTGTGTGTATGTGTTTTGCCATTGTATTCTGTTTCCTAAACAGATTGAAGTCACAACCCACCTTGGTTTCTTTCCAAAAGCGTTTTCTTGTTCCCGCCGATAATTTCGCCAGCCATATAGCTAGCAGCCACAATTGTGAAGAAGACAATAATGGCAATCATAATAATAATAATAATAATAATAATATCAGCAACAACAACGACGATGATGATGATGATGATAATGATGATGACAATGAAGATGATGATTACGACGATGATGATGAGGATGAGGATGATGATGGTAACAATAAGAACAATAAATATCTAAAAACCCCTTCTTTCTCCTGTTTTTGTTTCTTATATTTCCTTTCCGGGCAAAGCAGAAAACAGCTTCTTTTTTCTGTTCGAGATTATTTCAACTCCCTCTCCTCGGTGGCATCTTCTTGACAATATTCCAAAGAATCACAAGGATTTAAAAGCATTCTTAGATGCCGTTGATTTCTTTAAAAACTTTCTCTATCACATGTGCAGAAATACAGATACAGCTACTGATTTTTACTTCAGCTCCCTATCGACCTTTATTCTATGTCGCTTCATTGTTGTATACAAAGGTTCTACACATAAAGAGAGAAAGCAGGAGGAGACAACCAGTCGACCGACGTTCATGTTTTTGTTACATATATTTGTTGGCTCAATTTTATTACCTTTTCTAAAATCACTGATGTCAATTTAACGAACTATTGCTTTCAATAGAGTTCATTGTTGAACCGAATGTTTACATATGTAAGCCTTGGAGAGAGATCACTTCTGTCCAGTTGACTTACTTGCACTTGATAGATTCGTTCCATTAAGAGGAGGCCAGCAACTGGCACACTGTCACTACCATGTTGTTTGCTAAGTTCTACTTTTTGATTTTTCAATGGACTCTATTAAGTTCGCTGCATATTTTCCTAACATTCAAAGCTGAACCATCAAACCAACAGTGAAATGCCTGGCAGTGCTTTTAGAAAAGCTGCAACATCTGAGATACTGTTTAATTAAAACTGGAAGATACTCTGTATGAAAGTTTGGCAAACACATTTCTTGTTCTTCCTCGGCAATATATTTATCTTCATAAAATCTAACAGCTTTCATAGAAGAACAAAAAAAGATTTATAAAATAAAATGGGAAACATTTCAAAATTGTATTGCACTTGTCTAACAAATGACTTGAAGTGTGGCCGTGTATGT
>NC_142950.1:35559328-35561828 GCF_046866305.1 Octopus bimaculoides | reverse complement strand
GTCTTTGCAGTGGTTTTGTTTAAACTCCCATAAACGACCAAGCATGAAAGAAACAGAAATTGCTTGAAACAATATGCATTCTTACGTTTGTGGGGGAAGTCCATAAAAAGTGTCCATCTGTGGGCTTTGTATGTATACGTGTTTGCGTGTGTGTGTGTGTGTGTCTGTGTGTGTGTTTACCTATGGGTCTGTGCGTTACCAGGTTACATTCCGTAATGTATGAAGATGAGTGCGTAAAAATATGTGTTTCTGCACGTGTCAATGTGTGCGCATGCGTATGTGTGTCTATGTATGTATGTAACTCTACCACTGTCTGTACCCGTGTGTGTGCGTGTGTGTTTATTACCAGGGTGCATTTCTTAACGCTTCCAGACCGATTTATATTCGGTTACTAAAAATTTTATGAAATGAAATAACATTAAATTAAATTAAATCTTCAGATTAAAAATAGGCAACCCCCAAATCAAACCGTTTCAAAAACACACACACACAAACCCATACACAAACACTCACATTAACACACATCTGAAACAGTTACAACAACAGCTACAAGAACAATCAGAGTAAAAAAAAAAAACACCCGAAAGAATTTCATCTCCGCAACATCCAAGTCACAACAAACCCAATTAGATTTGAATAGAAATTGGGAAAAATAAAAACCAAATTTGTTGGTCTTTACATCTCTTTCTCTCCACCTCAATTACTTCCATTTTCTTTTCTTTTTTTTTCCTCCAGTTTTTTTACCATAATTCTTTTTCCCCCCCTCTCTTACGCTCTCCTTCTACCTTTTTTGTTCTTTTTTTCATATCACCTTTTCCTTCTTCTTATCCTCCCTCTTCCTTTTATTCTGTCATTCTCCCCCGTTTTATTATTATTATTATTATTATTATTATTATTATTATTATTATTATTATTACTATTATCATCATCATTATTATTATTATTATTATTATTATTATTATTATTATTATTATTATTAATATTATCATTATTATTATTATTATTATTATTATTATTATTACTATTATCATCATCATCATCATTATTATTATTATTATTATTATTATTATTTGCTTTTCTCTCTTTTTCCCGCCACTATTCTTTTCCATTACATTTTATTTTATTACTTTGTTAATCCCTATTTTACCTTCCCTTCTTAATTACCCACTCCTACTTCCTGTTCTCTCCCTTTTCTCTCTCACTCTTTCTGTTTTCTTTTTTTTTTCTTTCTCTGATCTCCATCTCCTGTTGGTGGTCCAACAATCAGGTCACTTAGATTATCGATTTATATCGAACACACTCCAATTTATCATTTTCAAATTGAGTTCAACCATTTTATGCTTTTTCACACTTTCTCCCCTCACTCTCACACTCCTCTCTCTCTTTCTCTCTCTCTCTCTCTCTCTCTCTCTCTCTCTCTCTCTATATATATATATATATATATATATATATATATATAGAGAGAGAGAGAGAGAGAGAGATAGAGAGATAGAGAGATAGATAGATAGATAGATAGATAGACAGTTTACTTGTTCCAATTATTGGACAGCAGCCATGTAGGAGCACTGCCTTGAAGGAGTTTAGTAGAATGCAGTTTATAAGCCCGTTACTTAATGCATCGGTGTTTTGCCGAGCCGATGGGATTCGCTATCTCTCTACAAAATTTATTAGCATACTACCTCCATCACACCTGGAATTTGAAGGAGCAATATCGTAGTAGATAACAAGTGAGTCCCTGCTTTATAGTATCTGTGGCAATAAAAGCGAAAAATAAGAGTTTTAGAGACTTGGTCTACGATAAATATTGCTAAGGGGTTCGCCTCCAAAAGTGGTTTGTCGGAGGTGTTTACACCGGTGCAAGATATACTCACATTTGCACACCTGTCCAATATTTCTCTATGTTCAAGCTGCATCCAGACGAAAGTCGTTTCTGCAGATTTTCCCCTCCACTCTAGCATTTTCTTTGTTTCTATCTCTCAAGTCAAAAAAAGCCTTTGTTTATACACTGCATCTGCTTGTTTTGGTTTTTCGTACCGGTCATATGACCCTGAGCTGCTTTTACAGCAGCAGTAGTAGCGGTAGCAATAGCAGCAGCAGCAGCAGCAGTAGTAGTATTAAATAAACAATTTGGTTGCAAAGGTTCCGTGACCATTACACTGTAATCTCTAACAGACAGAGGCTCCGTTTCCTACTTACTCCACGCACACTGCTGTGTCTCACACTTTTCCCTTCCACCAGACCTCCTCTAGCCGTCACTCTTCTTTCTCGCTTCGGTTTTTCATATAATTATAAACCCCATGGCCCAAAATATCTCTGCTAAACATCAACTGCAATAAATTCCAAAATATTGGAAATAAAAAAGAACATGAACTCTGCCAACCCTCTTTAGTATAACTGATAATTACCAAGAAATTTTTACAGGTTTAGCAATTGTCAACTTCCACAATACATACACATACGATATGACTGCGAGTGTGTGTGTGTGTGTGTGTGTGTGTGT
>NC_142950.1:35546828-35554328 GCF_046866305.1 Octopus bimaculoides | reverse complement strand
TATATATATATATATATATATATGCGAGTAAAAATAAATACAAAAAAGGTGGGGTTTTTTGTATGATTGTGTATAGAGGAATATATTATTTTGCTTAAAAGAGTTCCAACACTGTCTGTTTTTTATGTTTTATTTATATTCCTGCAGAACTAATGTGGGGTATAGAATATGGAATATACAATATATAATATGATATACAATATACAATATAAAATAAAATAACATAAAAATGGATGGCACCCTGAAAGAAAGTATTGAATGTAGATGAAATATTGAGTGTTCAATATAAAGGATCAAATATATAAATATATAAATATAAATATATATATATAAAGGCGACTCGAGTTTCAGGGCTATTTCCCTTCGTCATGGCCGGTATGACAGACTTTAGAGAGAGAGAGAGAGAGACATGTATAATATTTATATGAATGTATATATGTATACATGTATGTATGTTTGTATGACCGTGTGTATGTAAGCATGCAAGCACATATATATGTATGTATAAGTATATATATATATATATATATATATATATATATATATATATATATATATATATATATATATATATATATATATATATATATATATATATATATATATATATATATATATATATAATTGTATGTATGTGTGTACGTATGCATGCATGTGCGTGACATGTATGAATATATATATATGTGTATATATGTATGCATGTTTGCAGACATGTCTTTTGTATGTATGTATGTACGTGTGTATGTGTGTATGCATGTGTATGCCTGTATGTGTGTATTTATGTATGTATGTATGCCTGTGTGTATGTCTGTATATGTCCATGTGTGTATGACTAAGATTTATGTGCGTGCGTCTATGGATGTGCGTATATATGGATGTGTATATGAATGTAAGCATGAATATAGTTATGTATATAAAACGTATGAATTCATATTTATGTCTATACTTAATTATGCATGTATATTCGTCTGTCTTTACGTTCTGAGTAGAAAAAAACTGCCAACTGTTATGCATGGGACTCGAACCCACAGCTCCCGTAAAGATGACAGGCGTTCTACCACTAGACCAAAACAAAACTTTGAATGTTTTCCATTTTGGGATCTGTTTTCTTACCAGCGAGAACTGTATGTTGCTGAAGCTTGCTTCAAGATTCAGGAATATAATTTTCCATACAACTACTTAGGAACAGCTTATTGACCTTAACTTCTACGTGGTCACTCAACCTGCTAGAAGTAGTAGTGGAATCTGTTTTGAATTAACAGCCCTTACGTTTTAGTAAAAACAAAAGCCAAAAAAAATCACACGTTGGATAAGTTAATCTAAGGTTCAACTGTGACTAGGAATGACGGGAGGAGGTCACGGCCTGAACGTCTTTGCTTGTCTGTCTGCGAGATGGAAGCTAACAAGGTGAGAACACCGAGACTAACAGCACTACCACACGGACAACACCAACAGAAACAACGACAAAAACACCAACTGCTGCTACTACTACTACTATTACTACTACTAAAACTACTGCTACTACAGAAATAAAGATAGCAACTGCAAGAACAACAACTCCAACAACAACTGCTGCTGTGACTGCTGCAAATGCTGTAGCAATTCCAACACGACCAACAGCAGCAACGACAGCTGCATCTACAATTAAAAACATTGAAAAACAATACAAACAATAATAAAATGATCCAACAACAACGATAATACAAAGAACAACAAAACCGCCAACAGAATCTAAAACACAACGCAAGCAACAACAACAGCAGCACCAACAACCTCACCTCCACCACGACCATCACCTACAACAACAGTCATTAATTATAGTTGTTTGTGACATGAAGTTTCTTGTGATAGGTAAATCTTAAAAAAATGACTATTTTGTTTTCTAATTTAAAAATTTTGATTAATTTTTCAAATAGAATTGTATCCAGAAGAGCAACAGTGTGTAAATACGCGTCTTGTTTACAATATTTGGAAATTATATTATCTTAGAAAACAGTTTCAACTTTGGAATTTAACCAGAAAATCTTGTTCAATTATCTTCGCATGGAAGCAGTGTGCCAAACCTGAAGTCGAATCGACTAGTTTTTATGAAATGTTTTTCGCGTGAACATTCTTGTATTGTTATCCAATGAGATAAAAATCTACAAAGCAGTTTGTGCGATAAATGTGTAAGTGCTTCCACATACTTGTTTCAGCCATTGGACTACGGCCATGCTGGGGCACTGCCATGAATTTCTTTTTTTTTTGTCGAAGAAATCGACTCAAGTACTTATTTCCTTTCAAAAAGTCTGCTACTTATTCGATCACTTTGTTTTTGCCGAACTGCAAAAGTTCCGAGGGCATAAACAAACCGACACTGGCTGTCATTCGACGGTAGAGGGGAGATAAACACAGACACACACACTTACACACATATCTGTATCGATCTATGTCTATATATATATATATATATATATATATATATATATATATATATATATATATATATATATATATATATATATATATATATATGTATGTATATGTATACGACGGACTTCCACACAGTTTCCATCTAGCAAATTCACTCACAAGGCATTTTTCACTCCAAAGCTTTGGTAGAAGTCTCTTGCCCAAAGTACTGCGCAGTGGGACTGAACCCGAAACCTTGTTGTTACAATGCAAACTTCTCAAGCCATGTACTTTAAGTTTATATATTTTTCTGCGCATATTTAGCGATATTATCATTGTTATCACTTTTTCCTAAAACAAAATACATTCAGCCACGAGGCCATAAAAATTAACCCTACTTCCATTGTTATTTATCGATAACAGGCCATTCCGTGTTGAAACCGTAAGTCCACCACTGTCAGGTTATCTTACAAATATACATTTATCATAGATTTCTGTGCTGCATTCCCAGTAACTTTCTAGATTTTAAAATCACAAAGAGATTTTTCTTTTTTATTCCTAAAAGTGAAATATCAGAATCGATCACAGTGAATCACGAGGCAGAATTAAGTTGCAAAATCTACTTTTGGCCTCAAGACAATAAAAAACCCCATAGTTTGCGCAGTCAGACAGATTTAAATGCTTTGATTTGTGATCCATAACTTTCAATGTGACAAGCAAAGAGGCTGAGATTATATTTTCGAAGTTGTTGCCTCTTAGCGAAAGAAACAGACGGTTTTGTTTACAGAAAACTTCAAAAGATATTTTTGTTCATGGCTTGTGGCGGTGTAACTGTAAGAACTAGAGAAATACTTTTGACTTTCTGTCACCCTCGCCAGTCAAACCACTAAAGTTTCCACTAACCACTTCACCGTAGGTAGGTTATTTCGAAATAAATATTTGTGCTCACTGTTTTCAGATGTTCAGCTGTGTATATATCAATGTCGTAAATATTTCTTTACGGTCACACATTAAATATCTAAACAAACTAGAAAACGAAATATGAAATAAATATGAATGAAACAGACATATGTAAGTGTAGAGCAAACAATGTGCTTCTGGTATATGAATAATGCAAATAAGCTTTCAATTTCTTCTCATAAATACAGAAAGATTATTAGCATCTCAGTTCTGTTTTCATTTCCCTAATATCTAAGGTCTTTATACTTAATCTTTATACTTAATCTTTAGCCAGTTCTCTATCTCCTAATAATTCAGAATGTTATGTTTAGTCTTTGGTGATTTTACTTCTAGAACCTAAATGCATTAATTGCGAAATACAATAATATTCACTGACAAATCTTCTAATGAAAGCAACGACAGTTTTTCTATATTTCTCCGACAAGGAGCTGAAGTCGGAAATGTGAAGTATTTTATACTCTCCTCTACAGAGCAATTGAACTTTACAAACTGTTCCACAATGCTTTCTGTGAATAACTTAGAACTAATAAATAATTTATCAAAGATATGGATTTGAAAATAATATCTCCAGGCTGTTGGTGTAGGTATTTTTTCTCTTCAGTTCCGACTTGACTCAGTAAATCTATACTCAAAGAGGTTCCAAACATAATCATCCACGGTTCTCTAGGACAAGTATATCTAGGACTACATTATATGATACGTGCAGTACTTATCAAATCAGTGCGTTCTGTTGTGAGGAAGATTTGGCTGTTATATTTAGTAGACCTAGCTACAGCGTATTTTAAAAGATTTTTCTCTTTTTTGGAAAGCAGTTCGAAACCATTGTGAATTTTGCTATGCTATGATTAAATATTTAATTCCCTCATGCTTACATCTTCTTATCTTTTAATTTCTTTTCAGTTGAGAAATTGAAAGGCGTAGCTATAAGGGAATATTTCAGAAATAGAAAACAGACCCGGCGCCATTCACTATCACGCAGACATACACACGTACGCACCACCACCACCCACACACACACACGCACGCACGCATACAAGCACATACACACACACACACGCAGCTATACAGAGAGAGAGAGAGAGAGAGAGAGAGAGAAAGAAAGAGAGAGAGAGAGAGAGAGAGAGAAGAAAGAAAGAGAGAGAGAGAGAGAGAGAGAGAGAGCGGGGAGAGAGGAAAGACCTGTCATGCAACCCCATCGAGACATACCAGTGACATGAGATTACAGTTAAACGTGAGATAAGACACTATTAATGTGTGTGTGTGTTTTATATGTGCATGACTGACAGACAGACATAGGCTTAAGGAAAACTTGAAGTAATAGTTTTAAAGCACGAATTAATCGCTTAAATTAATATAAATATTACTTATTAATAAATTTCCTTATCTATAAAACTCCAGTAATATTGGAAATATATTTTTCATGTAAATAATTTAATATAAATGTAAGTATGTCTCAGTATAATATAACATAATACACGATATATATATATATATATATATATATATGTATATGTATATGTGTATATATATATATATATACATGTATATATATATATGCGTGTGTGTGTATATTTATATATATATATATATATATATATATATATATATATATATATATATATATATATATATATATATATATATATATATATATATATATATATATACGTATATATATAGTTGGAATTTACAAAAAAAAAACAAAGGACGAAGATGGGTGTGTAAACAACAAACAGATGTATTAATTTAACGCTTACCGATATATATTCATATATATAAATATATATGTATGTATGTATAATTGTATGTATATACATGCATCCATACAAACAAACATATACATACATATACATGCATATACAATCGAATGTATAAATATATTTGCATACTTTGCGAATATATTATATGTACATGTACATGTGTGTGCAAATATAATTTTGTATCTTGCTTCGTCATCAATTTGCTAAAAAGAAGGAAGTAAGAAGTTTGGAGAAAATATACTTGGAGATATTGAGAGAAAGAGATGAGACACTAGGAAAATCTCAAGAGATTGAGGGCTGAGAAGAAAGAGGGAAAGCAAAGAAAAAAGGGATGAAGGAAGAACGAACGCCAGGTTTCAGAGATATTGAAAATGAACGAAGTCTCATTCTCTTACTTCCATCTGATTTTACTCTCCCTCTCTTTTCTTTCTCTCCATCTCTCTCTCTCTCTCTCACACGCACACACACACACACACACACACACACACACACACACACAACTGTTTCTTCTTTACCTCATCGGATGGTGACTCTCCCCACTAAACTCAACAACAGAGCTGAGAACACATCCAAAGGGGGGGAGGGGCACGTCGAAACCGGTAGGGGAGTTGGGGTCGAAACCGGATGTGGTTCTTCCTGATGATGTCTTTAGCCACAGGATCTTATAAAGGAGCTGTTGAGGTAAAGAACCATATATACCAGCCATCTTGCCTCATTAATGGATTTGTAACCTACTATAAACGCACGCATCATATCAACACCATCCTATCACACACAGTAGGAAAATGTACATAACGCTGTAACATATTAAGTAACCTGGTGAGGTTTCTTCTGCACTGTGGAGTGCATTCGATTCTATTATATCGTTCCCCACCCACTAGAGAGCAGTGCAAATGTAAGCCGAAACGATCGTCGTGCTAAATAAAGCTTACAGTACACCCTGTCTTTCCTATCAATCATTTAATGTGTGTGTGTGCGCGCGCGTGTGTGTAAACCCCGTTTTCATACACCTTTCTCTAAAAAGTGGAACCGTTTGGTTTCTATTCTATTCGTGATGTCACCAGGGAACAGCTCGTCCTCTGTTCAGTTACAGGCTAAGAGATCACAGATATTCATACTGAATACAACCCAAGGCTCAACTAAACTGGTTAAAACGGGTACAAGAAGGGGTTTACTAGTTCTCTGATGAGATTCAAGACACAATTTAACACCCCCTCAGGACGATTCCATTTTTATTTATTTTATTTATTTATTTTTTATATTTTTGCTCAGTTTGAGGTAAAAAAAATATATTTGTATATATTTGTTTGCATTCCACTGTAAAAATAAAATATTGCTATTAAAGTTATACTCGCACGGTACATTACATTTCAAAATTTATATGAGAGTGTGTATGAATATATACGTGTGTGTGTGTGTGTGTGTGTGTGTGTGTGTGTGTGTGTGATTGTTTAAGAAAACTATTGAAAAAAATGTTACTACAGGCAGTTAACATCGGTAATACACTGTGTTTGCCAGGAAGGTACAACATATGATTAACAATAATGGAATATATTTGCATTGTCAATGACATTTATCAGAATATCATTACAACACGCCATCTTATTCTCTCTCTCTTCTTCGCTCCTCGTATTCTCTGCTTCGGTCTCATACGTACTTAGGTCGTAAAATTTGACGTTTATTATACTATACTGCTTATTATACGCTGTATACCTGGGTGTGGTATTTTGTGTGAATGTATGTATCTATGTATATATATATGTAAACATCTGCATGTATACATGTGTGTGTATAAATATATATATATATATATATATATATATATATATATATATATATATATATATATATATATATACATAGAGAGAGAGAGAGAGAGAAGGAAAGACGCGTATAACTACCTATCTCCATATATATATATATATATATATATATATATATATATATATATATATATATATATATATATATATATATATACGCATATGTATATACAGTACATTTGTATATAAATGAGGCGAATACATATATATGTATGTATATATATGTATACATATGTGTATATGTATATATATATATATATATATATATATATATATATATATATATATATATATATATATATATATATATATATATATATATATATATATATACATGTAAATGTGTGTGTGTGTGTGTGTGTGTGTGTGTGTGTGTGTGTGTGTGTGTGTGTACATATATATTTATGCTCAAATTGTGACAATAGAAGAATTATTCTCACTAAGAATTCTCTGCTATAATAGAAGAATAACATAGGGAATAACATTTATTTAGATGGTAAATGAGAAGCTGCAATCTGCTTCCTTCTCAAATAGAATTCCTCAAAGTATATTTGAAACCAGTTTAG
>NC_142950.1:35534328-35541828 GCF_046866305.1 Octopus bimaculoides | reverse complement strand
AAATCGCATGGCACCGAAGACAGTATAGCAATATAAATTATACATGCGTGTGCGTATATATATATATGTGCGTATATGTGTGTGTGTGTGTGTGTGTGTTTGTGTGTATGCGTGCACGCAGGTGCGAGTGTGTGCGTGCGTGTAGGTGTGTGAGTGTGTATAAGCTTGGCCGGTAATCAAATCTACATAATATAAATTACATTGCCATTCCAAATTCAATGTGGCCAGACCGTGTCAAAACAGACTCCGGCATCGTCTTAATGTTCCTGCACACGCTCATATATATTTGACACCGCATACACACACACACACACACACACACACACACACACACACACACACACACACACGTTCATACACACATACACTCATACACACATTCATACACGCACACACTCTCATGCACATACACATACGGTACATACATAGACATTCACACACAGACAGACACACGCACTCATACACATACACACAGACACTTTCATACACATACACATACTGAACACACATAGACATACGCACACGAGCACACACATACACACACACATATATACACGTGTGTATATATGAATATATATATATATATATATATATATATATATATAGTTTTAGGGAAAATAACTTTGGATTTTGTCCCTAATATATATATATATATATATATATATATATATATATACATATAAATATACTTATATGAATATATGTACCTATGAATACATACATAAATGTATGTCTATTAGGCCACTCTATTTTCTTTCTCTTGTCCTCCATGTTTTCCTTTCCTCTTTGTCTTCTCTTTTTTCATGGTGTCTTTCATCCCAATATCAAACAGCATAAATTAAAAGAGAAGCTATTTACTGTTGTTACTTTTGTTACCATTAACATCGTTGCTTTTGCTGTTTTTTTTTTTTTTGTGTGTTTTGTTGTCGTTGTGGTAGGACTCCCTTCCCTGCTCTATCTAGACGGCTAATCGTTTAGCCCAAGGTTTACCATGACTGAGCAGACACACGATCAGTGACGGACCTCTTGTGATCACACCACATAAAATGAGTACGTCCTTTTCCGAGACATTAGTGTGTAACTTAAAAGGAGAATCGGCTGCTATTTCTTACAGATCTAGATATTACTTAGAAGATTTGACAGCCAAATGAGACCTGCATTGGTGAATCGGCGTGGCCCGATTCTGCTCCACGATAATTCAAAGCCACGTGTTACAAGTATGACGTTGCAGAAACTCACAGACTTGAGATACGAGACTTTACCACATCCTCCATATTCTCCTGATCTTTCACCCACTGACTACCATTTTTTAAAGCGTTTTTAAGTGATAAAACTTTCAGGTCCAAACCAGAGGTGAATCAGCTTTCAAAGATTTCATAGCATCAAAGCCAATAAGTTTTCAATCAACGAGGCATAAATAATCTCGTTGATCAATGGCAGAGATGTATAGATGTTCATGGCTCATACTTTGACTAATCGAAGCATTTCTATTGTTAAATTTTCCAGAATAAAATTGTTTCTGAAATCGGCCATTATTTTTAGAACAGCCTAATATCTGTTGCTGTTGAGCCCTGGTCCCGTAGACCTATTATCAAATCTATTTTAATCTATTTTAATCCTGTTTACATTCAGACACACTGTATCTTAGACTGTATTATCCGATACTTTCCCCCATTTCGAATTGGAGAATGGCGGCGCATTAACAGCATTTTAAAGTTGCTAATGATTCTTGATAGAAACACTCTTGTTTGTTTGAGAATTTGATATTAAGCAGGGAGACATCTAGACAGCATGAGGAATTGATTTGGAGGAAATAATGAAATTACTGATAAAATATAATGAATTGGTGGGGAATTGACAAATGGAATATGTTATAATGCTAGAATACGATGAATTAATAAATGGAATATCGTGAATTGATAAAACATGATGAGTTTTATATTAAGAGTTATGGCTGCCACCATCAAGAATGAAACGTAAATGCGAAGAGATTGTAGAGAAACTAGAGTGAGAGTAGTTGTACTGAATGCAGTAGATAAGATTAAGGTATTTCTCCTCACTGTGTGTGAAAGTTTAGTGGATTAACAGATTGTAGGTTAGATATGATCAATGGTTAGACAGGAAACGGAGGATTAGGAACAGAATAAAGGAGAATAAGGAGAAATGGAATATGGGGCAGTGTTGAATAGTATTTAGTGGATTAACAGATTATGATGGAGAGTGTATAGAATAATAGATAAAATATGAAGGATTGATGAAGGGAATATGGTAGACAGATGGGTAGACTGTAGTAGATAGTTAGATAGATAGATAGATAGATAGATAGATAGATAGATAGATAGATAGATAGATAGATAGATATATCCTGCCATCGTCAACGTAGCCCTCATCCAATCGGAATCACTGAAATAAAGTACCAATAGAAATGTTACATACTGGGTTACCTCGGTGATAGCTTTGGATGCCAATGTCTAAGAATAAGACATAAGTTCTTACAAAATTGAACAACGAAATGCCTTAATATACACGATAACTCAGTAATGAATAGAGAAGGAAAGGTCAATCTCGGAACAGCAGGGGTTAGACGACGGGGTTAGGGTCGGGCAAGAAAGACAAAAGGGTTTGTCTGATAATATGACCTGTCACAAGATTTGGCATGAAGCATTTAAAATGTTGCCAGAAAACAGATTAACTTGCAGATATGCATAATAAAACTATAGATTTATTGTGCACAATTTAATTGTAACTTTTTTAACGGCAATTTTCAGAGAGTGATGATAGCAGGAGGAATTTATAGAGTAAAAATGATAGGCTGACAGAAACGGAGTTCATTGTAGAGCTGAAAGGAGTGAAGTGTACACTGCGGAGTTGCGAGAAGGGAGAATGCATTGTAGGGTTACGAAGAGGGTGTGTGCATAGTAGGGCAGATTGAGGGAGCTAAATATCCTCATTGCGTCCCTAAGTAGAGGACAAATCTTGGTATCAACACATGTCGTTCTTCCTCCCTAGAAAATTAGGGTCCCTGTACACGAGACAAAATAGATAATATTGACAGAATTGGTAGAGCGCAGGAAACAATGTGCTGCTATATTTCATTGGGACTCTTTATCTTCTGTGATCAAACCTGACCGTTGTCAACAACGTCTTTCATCATCCCGGGGTCGATAGAAGGTGAGCTGACAGAATGGTTAGCACGCCGGACAAAAATTTTTAGCGGTATTTCGTCCGTCTTTACGTTCTGAGTTCAAATTCCGTCGAGGTCGCCTTTGTCTTTTATCCTTTCGTTGTCGATAAAATAAGTACCAGTTGAGTACTGGGGTCGATATAATTGACTAGCCCCCTCCTCACCCAAATTTCAGGCCTTGTGTCTATTTAAGTTGTAAGGTTGGTTTACGTTGGGGTTCTAGCATCAACGTTCAGCGGGTTTGGGAGGGGGCAACATTATTGCGGCTTATAACTAAATGAAACAGAAGTTATTTAATTAAGTGTTTGGGTGTCGGAGTTCAAACCCTAGGGTTTCACCCTTAGGTGGTCGATGAAAACTCACCATCCATATTTGGCGAGAATTGATTCACTGCCAGACTTCGAAATAATTATTAATATTCCGTTAAGCTTGTTCTCATAGAGTTGTAGGGAATCTATGATGAAGTTTAAGCCAGCCACCGAACTTGCTCACAGTGTGGAGCTATTACAGGTAACGGTGATAGGGGGAGAAGAGGAGAGGAGTGGTGAGAGAGAGAGAGGGGGAGGGACGAGAAGAAGGAATAGGCAGATTGAGAACCAGTGAAAAGCTGGTGGGGAGTTAGTTGGGACATTGTGGGGTTGAAAAATAGAGAAAGACAGAGAGATGAATGAAAAGTGGAGACAGTGAGGGACAGACACAGGGATATATATATACATATATATATAGATAGATAGATAGATAGTGACGAAAAGATGAGGTGGAAAGAAAGAGAGAAGGAAATGAAGAAGAGAGGATTAATTTCGTGGAGGGACACACACACACACATATTCACACACATATAAAGACTCACGCGCGCAAATAAGGAGAACGAGAGAAAAGGAGAAAGGAGAAAGTGGCAGAGAGTGAGAGAAGGAAGAGGAGAGTGAGGCAGAAGAGGAGAGAGAAAGAAGAGAAGAGAGAAAGAAGAGGAGAGAGAGTAAAAAGAGGATAGAGAGAAAGAAGAGGAGAGAAAGAAGAGAGGAGAGAAAAGAGATGACAAAGAGAGAGAGAGAGAGACAGACAGACAGACAGACAGACAAACAGACAGACAGAGAGAAATGAAATTAATGAAGTGTCTAAATATTTCAAAATATTAATAAAGTGGAATTTTGCCAAATTATTTGTCTTTGCGGTAATTCTTGTTTCATTAACGAGTTAGCTCTATTTGATGAAATGGAGAGGTCGGAGGTGATGACGGTGTGCACGCACGCGCTGCAGACACACACACACACACACACACACACACATCACTACCAATTCCAAATATTTGCTCTCCACTTTGATGACTGATCGAACAAACCAGATCTTGGGTTGAACAACAGTAACCTTCCGCCCTACCTTGTCCTTTCTCTGTCTTTCTCATTTGTATTCTGTCTGATATCACCCAATTACTGTATCCTTTCCAATATGTGGTCACTCAACCTGCCGGGAGTAGTAGCAAACTCGCCCTCAAATCATACCCTACAGTCTGAAATAAAAAAATTTTTTTAAATCACATTCGATAATGTGATCTTAGAGATCATCTTAACCATAAACAAGGCTTGCCTGTCAGCATTGTTTAGCCCCTGTCACACACCCTCTCCCTCTTGTCAAATATAACAATTATCCCCAAGGGTCAAAGAAACCGCACAGGTATCTTTGGCCCTCACCTCGGCTACCGGCCCATCATTACAAACGCCTATACCTACTTTCAGAGGTCACATTAATATCGTGCCAATGTGCCAACGAGACAGACCCCACTAAGTGAAAGAAGAGCCACTATCAAATCAAAAAGGGCCCATAGAATTGAGTCAAATAGAACATAGAACTGAGTCAAACAGCGGTCACAGTTGAGTCAAAAAGGGGTCACAACTGAGTCAAATAGGGACCAAACTTGAGTCAAATAGGAGCCGCAGTTGAATCAAATAGGGATCACAACTGAGTCAAATGGGGCCACAAATGAGTCTTATAGGAGTAACAAATGAGACAAATAAGGGCCACAATTGAGCCAAACAGGGGTCACACCTGGTTCAAACAAAGGCCACAACTTAATCAAATGGGGGTCATAACTATGTCAAATAGAAGCTACGACTTCTATTAATTAGCAAGTTTCAGTAATTAGAGACTATATACATCTATATAGATAGACATAGATAGACAGACAGACAGACAGGCAGACAGACCGACAGACAGACAGACAGACAGACAGACAGACAGACAGACAGACAGACAGATAGATAGATAGATAGATAGATAGATAGATAGATAGATAGATAGATAGATAGATAGATAGACGGATAGATAGATAGATAGATAGATAGATAGATAGATAGATAGACGGATAGATAGATAGATAGATAGATAGATAGATAGATAGATAGATAGATAGATATAGACAGACAGATAGAGAGAGAGAGAGAGAGACTGATAGCTAAAAAATGGATATGGAGTAAATAACGACAAGAAAGATGAGAAGCGACAGGAAAGCGAAAGAGAGAAAGAGAGAGAAAGAGAGAGGGAGAGAGAGAGAGAGAGAGAGAGAGAGAGAGAGAGAGAGAGGGAGAGAGAGAGAGAGAGAGAGAGAGAGAGAGAAAGAGAGAGAGAGAGATAGAGAAATGAAATAGTGAAAAATTATGACCGAAAAATGTGCTTCAGTGAGAACATAAAAGCGTGAGGAGAGGTGAGGGAAAGCAAATGTGATGAAAGCGACACGGAAAAAGAAAAAGGATGATGGTGATAAAAACAATGGTGTTGAAGAGGAGCAAAAATAGCGATAAAGGAGAACGGAAAGAAGGTGTGACGTTGTAAGAAGAAGTCTATTTTGAGACGTAAGAGAACACTAACCCAACGCTTCCCCTGCCAACACTATATATATATATATATATCAGATAGGAAGAAAGAGAGAGAGAGAGAGAGAGAGTCAGACGACCAGACAGGCCGATACACACACTAACTTAAAGAATGCATATTGATAAAGAATGAAAAAGTAAAAGGAGGAGGTGGAGGAGGAGGAGGAATTGGTATGGGAGTTGTCGTTGTTGTCGGTGGTGGTGATGGTGGTGGCGGTGGAAGTAGCGGTGACGACGGCGGCGCCAAGATGGCTACTAAGAAACAGTTGCGACGTTGAAGAGAGAAAGAATGAAGAGTTAAAACTGAAATGGGAGAATAACTGGGAGACGAGGGAGACTATCTTTCGTATCGTTTTGAAGCTTCATCACGTGATGGTTATATTTTTAAAATATTTTTTTTTATTTAAAAATGGCATTTTCTATTCATCATTATGACATTTTTTCAAATTTAAACCTATTTTCATCAATTTTCTTCCTCTTTTCCATTAATTTTTGTCTTTTAATAGTTCAACTGAACTGAATGCCATTTCAATGACGAAAAAGAGCAGATAAAAATTTCAACTACTTATATTTTATTGCGGATGATAGAGTTCATAAAGAGGCGGGGGTAGGTACATTTACTTGGTTAATCGATATACAAGAAATAGCAGTCAAATCTCTCCGAAAACTATACTTTACCATCTTATAAAAGAAGGACACACTGGGCAACATATAAACATCATTATCCAAAAATGATGTTTAGACTGATAGCTAAAAAATGCAGATAGAGTAAATAACACAACTGGGACTTAATTTATCGACCCCGAAAGGATAAAAGGCAAAGTCGACCTCAGCGGAACTTGAACTCTGAACGTAAAGACAGACGAAATGCCGATACACATTTTGCCCGGCGTGCTAACGTTTCTGCCAGTTCGCCGATTTAATATAGAATTAAATAATCCTTTCTATTAAAAGCACAAGGCCTGAAATTTCGGGTGAGGTGGGTGGCGGTCGATTTCAACGACCTCAGTGTTTCGCTGATATTTATTTTATCGACCTCAAAAGGATGAAAAGCAAAGTCGACTTCGGCGGAATTTGGAATTTTATTTCAGAACATAAAGACGGACGAAATGCCGCTGAGCATTTCACCCGGCATGCTAACGATTCTGTCAGCTCGCCACCTTAACATAGAATTAAATAATAGCAACAGGTACGGCAACAGCACACAAGAAGAAGAAGAACAACAACAACAGTGTCGTTCTTTAATCACTCATTAAGAGATTATCTGTGGAAGATATAAAGCAAGCTGGTGATTAGCTTCTTAATGGCGTTGCTTCTCATTTCGTTTTGAAGCATCGCTTGAAAACGAGGATTTAAGACGAACTCACGCATGCGCATGCGCACCAAGAAGAGCTTCTACGAAGACATTCGACATGCTAGAAAAAGCAGCCAAATCTTATGTAAATAGCG
>NC_142950.1:35504328-35524328 GCF_046866305.1 Octopus bimaculoides | reverse complement strand
AGACGCCACGTTCGGATTATCTCTACTTCCAGATTTTTGTATTCTGTGAGGTTCTCTGTTTCTTTTAGAGATACATTGTCATCTGTTGGGATTGGCACATCGATTAAAAGGCTTTTTGTTCTCGGTAGCAGCAACAATATCACTATCATTGTCGTGGTTGCTGTTTTCTGTGAACGGCAGTTTTTGGCATAACTCCGTAGAATAGAATTTACCTCGTTTTACTATATAAAGAAAAGCATTACATTTTTTTTTTTTTCGTTTTGCCAATTGAACAATATCAGCGTTCACTTTGCAATCTTGAATTGAAAAATTAATGTTTCTTTCCTTGGACAATTGTTTTACTTTTAATTTTTTTTTTCTTTTTATCCGTATTTAAACATGGCGTCTTCTATAGTAGAGGAAAAAAATAGCCGCAAACGCAGCAGCAACATTTTTAGACAAAAAAGGAAGATTTAAAAAAAAAATAAAGTTAAAATTAAAATAACAGTTGCAAAGGCAGGCACATTAAGGGAAAAAATATACTTTCGTAATTTATCACACATCAACGGTGATATTCAAACCTTTTTTTTTAACAACGAACACAACAGCTCAGCAAACATTTCAAGTTTTAAAAAATTATTTTGAATCAGCTCCTGAAAAAAAAAGGGGGCTTGGAGAGGCATCTCACAAAAATGTTGCGCATCTTTGATGATGGTTTTATCACGGAAAAAGCAAGGAAGGAAGTGACATGGTTATAATGTCTAAAAACGTGAGCACCTTCTATATGCCACTGAAAGGATTAGAAGAAGCACTGGTCAATGTATGGAATGATATGTGCCCCGTAGATGGTGGTGGGACGTAAGGAGGTTCATACTTCGGCTTGAAGATTATTATTATTATTATTATTATTATTATTATTTGAAGGTATTTCTATATCAATTTTATTTTAGGATGTATTATTATTCTCCCGTCTTGACAAATGATATGTTAAAAAAAAACAAAAACACAAACAAAAGAGACTAAATTACCCAGAAAAGAATAATGATAATAATAAAAAGAAAACAAATAATACAAATAAAATGGAAAATAATATGAATAAAACTAAAAATGACAATAAGAAGAGGAATGTGACAGAGCATCTGGTTAAATTTTGGTTTTTAATTTTAGAATTTCTGCGTCTGAATTTCCCGTTTTGCTATCACGTGGTTAAAAAGCTGATAATGGATTGAAGAGAGGAAGGGAGAGAATGAGAGAGGTGGTGGTGTAGGGGTGGGGATGGGACGTGTGGGGGTGGAGCGGGGTGGGGTGAAGAATCGATAATATGAAAGTTATTGATTGTGTCAGTTCTGTCTAAGTTATCTTATTGAATCTCGTTGCCGAAATGACAGCAGACACGGCATTGGAAGGAAGTCGGTTATCCGTTGAAATGAGAACTCGACAAGGGCTGTCTGTTGTTGTTGGGTTGTTGGTGATGATGGTGATGATGATGATGATGACGACGACGACGACGATGACGATGACGATGATGATGATTATAATGTTGGTGGTGGTGATGATGATGGTGGTGGTGGTGAGGAGAAGGAAGAGGATGAGGTGGAGAAGGATGTTGGTAAAATAAAATAAAAAACGTGAGGATAGTGATGATGATGTTCTTGTTTTCTTGTTCTTCACAATGGTAGTGATAATGATGATGATGATGAAGATGACGATGGCTGCGGTGGCGGTGGCGGCGGCGGCGGCGGTGGTGGCGGCGGCGGCGGCGACGAGGACAGCGTCAGCAGCGGTAGTAGTTGTCTAAATGATGTGGATGACGATAATGATGACGATGATCATGATGATCATGATGGTGATGATGGTGATGATGGTGATGATGTTAGCTTAGAATAAGGAAAAAAAAACAAAAATATAGGTTTGATTATTTCCAAAGTTCTCAATATCAAAAGCAACTCCCGAAGGATCAAATAGAACGAATGACAAACACGTGACGTGGTTTAGCCAACATTATTGTTGGGTTGAGCAATCAAGGGAGGCAACTGAGAAGATTGTCCTCCGCTGACTTCATCAGCGGAGGACAATCTTTATAACTCCCGTAGTTACTAACATACTACAAAAAAATATTAGTAAATAAAAAGTTCATTAGTGCTGGGTAATGAGATTAATCGATAATTTAATTATAAAGGGGTGCCCCCACTGAATAATTAACTAATTGAATGGTGATTTAATAATTAATAAATTTCTGCAATTAATGCGACTGTGATTATTTCTGAGGTTATTTCTCTGGTGAGTTCCGATGATTAAAATTGTTGAAATAATGAAATAACGAAACCCTTCATATTATATTATATAATTAATAAATTATATGAGCAAGTCTAGGGGAACATATGCAAATAAGGTAGATAGTTTTAGACATGGCTGTGTGGTAAGAAGCATGCTTTCCAGCCACATGGTTCCGGGTTCAGTCCCGCTGCGTGGCACTTTGCGCCAGTAACTTCTACCTTGGGGTTTGGTAGATGGGAACTGAAAAAAGACCGTCGCATATATGTATGTATGTGCATGTATATGTCTTTCTGTCTGTGTTTTTCCCCCACCACCGATTAACAACCGTGCTGGTGTTTTTACGTACCCGTAACTTAGTGGTTCGACAAACGAGACCGACAGAATCAGAACCAGGCTTTAAAAAAGTAAATAATGGGGTCGATACAATCGACTAAAAATGTTCAAGACGGTACCCCAGCATGGCCACAGTCTAATGATTAAAACAAGTATATATATATATATATATATGTGTGTGTGTGTGTGTGTGTGTGTGTGTGTGTGTGTGTGTGTGTGCAACTCGGGTGGAATAAAATCTACAGGTTAGTTTTGTTCGAAAGCACCGGTTTATTAGTGATAAAAATGATACGATAGCTGAGGCCAGTTGGAAACATTCATTCAGAAATTACCAGGTTGCGTATGATTCCTGAAAACTGAGACGCAACTAGTTAAGGTGAAGGTGGTATAGGTATCGACATAGTCAGAAAGTAAGAGACCGTTAAAGTGTAAGGAAGAGGGGAAAATGAGGTTCAAGAGAAAGAGAGAGAGGGGGAGAGAGAGAGAGAGAAGTGTAGAGGGAAAGAGAAAGTAGTGGAGAGAGGGAAGGGGATAATGCAGTAAATATATGTGTACATATATATATATGTGTACATATATATATATGTGTACATACGTACACACACACATGCATGCATATCTGTTGATTTGATGATACAATTACTAGCTATGTCAGCAATCTTTTCTTGTTAACTGATTTTTCTTGGCAGAGGGCAAGAAAGAAACGCATACATCCACATACGCATATTTACACATAGGCCTCTACGGACAGTGGTATGCATCAACACACACACACACACTCACACATACATATGCACATACGTGTGCACATACATATATGCATATATGTGCGCAAACAACCATTCCCTCTCAAATACGCATACAACTACTTAACAACGCTCCCATACACAACGACGCAGGGTTAAACAATTCTTCGCCGAATACACCAAACACACACATATACACACATACGCATAGATACACATACATAACACACAGACTCAAATACGTAAGGATACACGCTCTTACAAATACTTTCGCGTTTGTAACTCTAGAGAAAATCGCCATTTCAACCTAATTAGGTCTCATATATCAGTATATAACAATACATTGGTATATTATAATACACGGATAGCCAATTGAAGTGTCTGTGCTACAAGTCTATAAATTTGCGCTTTAGATGTAAGAAACCATTATTATCATTGCCATTCTTTTCCTGTTATAGATGTTATAGATGTTCTTTATGCCGAACGATCGAAGGTGCATGACTTAGTGGTTATAACGCCGTGCTCACGATCGTAAAGTCATTGGTTCAATTCCAGGACCAGGGAGTGTGTTGGGTCCTTGAACAAGATTATTATTCTATTCACGTTGCTTCAGTTTATTCTGGTGACAATGAGTACCACCCATGGCGCAGCTTTGTCTCCCACCAGTTATCACATCCCTGATGTTCTAATTATTTAGGGAATTGGAAGGCTTACAAGGTATTTCTGTATGTATACATGTATACTTCCATGCATCTATGTATATATGTATATTATGTTTGGCATTTTGGTGTGTCTTGTTTTAAACTTCGATATTTATTTTCCAGTACACATTTATTTAACTATATTCATGCTATGTATATGTCCAAAGGTGTTTCTAGATTTATGCTAATCGTTTTAGTCATTGATAATCACTGTTAATTTATGCTGACTTTCGTCAGAAAAGTTAAGATTTACAAAACAAAGGCATTGTTAACAACACTCTTCAAACATTTAGATCAGTTCAAACTATTGAAACTATCACAACAGACAGGTGTTGCCAGGACATCGGGAAAATAATGCGAAAACTACAGCGTTTATGTCCAGCATTGGTCAACAGCAGATAATTCTTCCCCATAATCCTTGCAAGAATATGTCGGTGATTTGGGCTGGGAAACTCTGCTTCTACCATCTTAATCGCCAGACCTCACCGCTACCGATTACCATCTTTACAAGCCTCGAGATAATTTGCAGTAAGAAGACTTTTGAACGACGAAGCGGCGGCTCGAAGCACCTTCAAAGAATTCGTTGATTCCAGACATACAGAATTCTCTGCTACTAGAATAGACTTGTTTGTGATTGTCATGAAACCGTAGATTTTAAAGGTTGGTAATTCAATTAATAAAATTTATTTCAAGCTGAGATATATAGCTTTAAAGTTGATGGGTAAACTGCAATAAGTTTTTTTTCACCGAACACACACACACGCACAGATATGCACATAAACATATATATAGAAATATGTATACGTATTTATACACACACACACACACACACACATACACACACACACACACACACACACACACACACACACACACACACACACACACATATATATATATATATATATATATATATATATGTATGGTTGAAATTTATAGAAAGACAAAAGACGAAGACAGGTGCATGAACAACAAGCAGGTGTATTAGTTTGCCGCTCATGTAAAGGTACACATACATAGACACGCATATACATACACCAGTTTATTTATACAAATCTGTATATACATGAATATATGCACATACATGTAGTATATATAGAAGGACAAAAAGACAGAAAGACAGAGAGAGAGAGTGACATATGTCTGTATATGTGCAGAGTTGGTTATATAGTTTATTTGCAGCCTCTATTATGCTTTATATCACTTATAAAGAGATTGTGGAAGTGTCGAGTAGATCTGTCTTGTTTTCCATCGTAATAAAATTAAAGTACAAAATAAAATCAAGCACAATGTTCACATCTTCCTTCGGAAATATCCACATAAAAACCACCAAATCCGATATATTTTAGCTTGTATCATTATAGGTTAACTTATTTCTCTCCTTTGTATGTTTATCGTGTCTAAGAGATGTTAATTAAATCAGATAATATAAGCACGAGATATATTTACACATTGCTTTTGTGCTGTTAATAATACAGTAGTTATTTCATATGGTTTGCTCAGAAGAGTTGGATGTCTAAGCTGACTATCTATAGAAATTTAGATTCGTTACTCAGATTAGTTATCTTCTATAACAAGATTGGAGAAATTTCTTCTTTTGCTTGCTATTTCTGGAAGAAGGAACACAACCCATGATCTTTTCAGCCAGCCCCTCCCCCACTCCATCGTTGAGATTGATGTCGTTAAGGATCTGTTTAAATAAACTTCTTTACTTAGTTGTACTTGCGGTGACATTCACCTGGGGTAGGTTGACCCAGCTCCGACCAACTAGTCCACTACGTCCCCCATGAATACTCACCATTTCTTACGGTCGATCACAACCGGGGCTGTAATGAATACCTCACTTCCGGTTTCACTGCTGAATTCAATAGAAACGGGGTCCCGATTGTGCATCTACGTCCACCTTTAAAATGCTGTCAGTCAACACTTGCATGAAGGACATGAGCCTCTTTCGCCATAGCCACTAGACAAAGGAACGCCCATGATCGCTTTTCACACGCCATGAGTTCAACGAATAGAATAATAGTTTCTAACATAATCCCCACAAAACCTCACATTTGAGAGAAGAGCAGAGGTATGATCAGTTTTTATCTCAGCATAAAGTTGAAGGTTTATTTCAAATATAAATCGTGTGTGTGTGTGTGTGTGTGTGTGTGTGTGTGTGTGTGTGTGTGCGTGTGTGTGTGTGTGTATTGTGTTAAAGTACGTGAATGATCATGTATGCTTTTTCGTGTCAGTGGAACGTTCAGCAATGCATACCTGATTGCGTCTATCATAATAAATATGCAACATCAGCGATATTCGTTCAATGCTCTTTCGATGATTCACCTATCTACCGGCACACACACACACACGAATATAGACACAGATATATGGATATATATATATATATATATATATATATATATATATATATATATGTGTGTGTGTGTGTGTGTGTGTGTGTGTGTATGTGCGTACACACACACATACAAACATATATATATATATATATATATATATATATATATATAATATGCATATGGTGTACGTGCGTGGGTGATGTATAAGTATTTCTTATATTACATTTTATTTTGGCAGCTCAAGTGGTAATCTTTAGAACTAAATGTTCTACAAGAAACAGATTCGTTTCCTGCATGCAGCACAGAATATTCAATGAACAGAGAAATGCAACAGCGATTACGTTATCTGTTTGAAAGCACAAGGAGAGTGAGAGAGAGAGGGGGATAGAGAGGAGAGGGAGAGAGAGAGAGAGAGAGAGAGAGAGAGAGAGAGAGAGAGAGAGAGAGAGAGAGAGAGAGTGATACATGCTAAGGGAATACTGAAGCGGAGTGCTGACATTACCATACAATGATGTCAGAATATTTCATATTCAATGTTGGGTAACTCACATGAAAATTAAGAATATGCGTGCGATCTAGTAAAATGCATGTACATATTTAACTAGCAATCTATTTCTCTACCTATTTATGCATCTATCTACCTAATACCGCTACGATGTTTTCCCGGCGTGCTAACGATTCTGTCAGTTCACCACCTTAATAATAATAATAATAATAATAATAATAATAATGATAATAATAATAATAATAATAATAATAATAATAATAATAATAATAATAATAATAATAATGATAATAATAATACATAACAAAAACACCAGGACTTACAAATATATATAACATACAGAAAATTGCACTACTGGGCACTGCACACATCCTACGTAACACACTTTCAATACAGTAACCATAAGAGCACCACAGCAAACCACAGCACATACCCAAGGCACACAGAGCTGCGCTCGGTAGTGAAGTGAAAGCACGTTATAAAAATAAAACTACTGAATAATAATAATAATAATAATAATAATAATAATAATAATAATAATAATAATAATAATAATTAATAATAATAATAATTATCATTATTATTATTATTATTATGACTTCTTCAGTTTTCTTTAAGACGGTGAAAGTTGTACAACGAGAAGAATTTGCGCAACATTGTGCGGGAGTGGCTTAAGGAATCGATTATAAAATATAGGGAGAAAACAGGTATTAAAGATAAACAAAAAAATAAAGATAAAATTAGTTTTATGTTATGATATGTAAATGCTGTGGGTGGAAAACAAAATCACCAACATAAACTTCCTGGGGAACAACCAATAAAGCGTTAATTCGTGCAACGTCTTCCCTTTAGCGTTTCTAATTTAAATTACCGTTAAACTAACTGAAAGTATAATTTCATTTAGATGCTTCAAATTTCATTTATTTTCAGAGGAGAAAATGTTGTTTAAGGCTAATTATGGTAACTGACAATGCACCGACTCCAACGTTGAAGCTGGTGTCGGTGATGGTCGACAGCGTTACATTCTACGTGTGTCTGCTACTTGAGAAATTGTAATTTTTAAACATAAAAATCCTACGAAAATCCCATTAAATATTACATTTGATTATCTACGAATTAAATTAGAAACAACAGGTAATCATAGATAGATAGATAGATAGATAGATAGACAGATATATGTGTCTGCATACATATATATATATATATATATATATACACACACACACACACATATATATATATATATATATATATACGTGTATATATACATACAATTACATATATATATATTAATCTATATATATATATATATATATATATATATATATATATAAACGTGGCCCTATATACATACGAGGGTTCCAGTTGATCATACTCGTGAAATTAACGTGCAAGTGGCTGAGCATTCCACAGACACGTATAACCTTAATGTAGTTCTCGGGGATATTCAGCGTGACACAGAGAGTGAGAAGGCCTTTTGAAATACAAGTACAACAGAAACAGGAAGAAAGAGTGAGAGAAAGTTGTGGTGAAAGAGTACAGCAGGGTTCGCCACAACACCCCCGCTGGAGCATCGTGGAGCTTTAAGTGTTTTCGCTCAATAAACACTCATAACGTACGGTCTAGGAATCGAAACTTCGACCCTACGACCGCGAGTCCGCTGTCCTAACCACTGGGCCAACACAACAGCATTGGTTTTCAAGCGTGTCGTTATATGCAGTTTATAATGTAAACCATTTCACATTAGTCTGATGGATCACTCTACACTTTTGTCGAGTACAAATTTACTATTTTTAAAGAAGAATATTATTGGCAGTAACTTGGAAGTTTCGACCGACTAAGCCATATAAAATCAAAATAGCAGATTATAGTTAATTAATCCTTTAATTAATAACTGAAACAATATTCCAGGTTTTACCTTCATAAATATTACTTAATTCTTTCTGCCGCTCAACGGTAAACCTGTGCTGCAGCAGGACATTGTCTAGGAGCAACTTATATGGAGACACGCTCACCTGTTCGTTCGCTTTGGGGATTCGGGTTCCATTCTCCTAGAACTTTCCAATAGTTTCTATTTTGTACCTTAGAGTTCATGAATATTTTATTATTTTTGTCCTTTCCCACTTTGCTTTCTTTTCTTTTTTTTTTTTTGTCATCCACGTCACATCATTATTTGTAACCACAAAATACTGTAGAATCCACTGACTTCAGTTCCTGTTGCTGCTGCTGCTGCTGTTGCTGATGTTGATGTTGTTATTTTGATCGAAAAGATGGCGGTTGTTTGTCTTTCTTCTTCTATTAGAAAATATGGCAGCGAAGAAATTGTTTGCCGTGATTGAGGGAGATAAGATTTCGAAGGAGAAATAAATCTCTGGAGTTAAGACTAGAGATTATATCTGAGTCGATATTCGATGTTATTGGCTTTTGTTTTATAATTGTACACATTTAAACGAAGATAATGGGGAAAAAAAAAAAATTTCTTGTGAATTTTACAATTTTTCTAGCTTATAGATTTGTATGTTTTCCCTAAAAACAATCTAAATTTGGAATTTATCGGAAGCCAGATATTTTGAATGTTCTGATAACATAAAATAATAATAATAATAATAATAATAATAATAATAATAATAATAATAATAATAATAATAATAATAATAATGATAATAATAAAATACCAGGACTTACAAATATATATAACATACAGAAAATTGCACTACTGGGTACTGCACACATTCTACGCAAAACACTTTCAATACAGTAAACATAAGAGCACCACAGCAAACCACAGCACATACCCAAGGCGCACAGAGCTGCGCTCGGTAGTGAAGTGAAAGCACGTTATAAAAATAAAACTACTGAACAATAATAATAATAATAATAATAATAAAAGAGATCCTGCGAGACCTCTGACAGCAGGTTGCTGTCCGCTGCCACTGAGTCGACCAAAGCACGTAAGAACGAGAACTCTGACAAGTAAAATTAATAACAACAAGGATTGTTTCACACTTTTGCACAAGGCCAGCAGCTTTTAGAAGGATGGTGTTAGTCGATTGCATTTACCCCTCAGTATATGACTGGTACTTTCTTTTCTCGACTCCGAAAAAGGATGAAAGGCAAAGTTGATCTCAGTGGTATTCTAATTCGGAACATAAAGATGTGGAAAAAAAAATACTGCTAAGCATTTTGTCCGGCACACTAGCGATTCAACCATTTCGCCCCTTTATATGTAATATAAGCTCTCACGTGGTGAAAACATTAAGTAGCGATAAGTATAAATGCAATGGCATTACAAGTCCGAATATGCTTGAAGCACGTTCGGACTTGTAAAAAAAGCCATTCACCGTGTTTTCCCATGGAGAAAATTTCTCGTTGTAGATGTATGGTGTAAATACACCCAAATCAGTCGACTTTGCCTTTCATCCTTTCGGAGTCGATAAATTAAGTACTAGTTACGTACTGGGATCGATCTAATCGACTGGGCCCCTCCCCACAAATTTCGGGCCTTCTGCCTAGAATAGAAAAGAATATTTCATTCACTGAAATTATGGGTTCCTATGTTCAAGTCCAGACACATACACATTTAGTACAATTTATTAAGATTTACTGAAGCTTTACCACCATAGCTGTATTGTAGAAGATTATTAGAAATTGATTATGTATTCGAGTTTATTCCATTGTTGAGAATTTTTGAAGAGTTTTCTAAAAACATTTTCTTTTCAATGTTGTTTCAATCATTTTAATAATATTTTCACAATGAAAAAGGGCAAAGAGAAATAAAGCAATACTTTCTTTTGAACAATAATTTCTGTTTCTATTCACTTCTTAACATAAATATAAAAATAATAGAAAATAACTCTCAAAGTAGGAGAGATGTCAGCTATATAACAATGACTATAGCAATCAACGACGTTTTTTCCTAATACTATCTTCAGAGCAATCTATGGGGAATTTACACCATCTCAATTAGTTAATATATAACAGAAATGTATTAAGGTTATCTCTACAGATACTCTATAGAAATTATAGCCAACTCTGATTTCTGCTACAACGTTTTGTAAACGAGACGTCAGACGTAAACAACCAATGATTTCGAAGACGAAATATGGCGTATATGGCGTAATGGGTGTATATGCCATATTTCGGAAGTTTTTGTCCTGTCATCAGTACCCATCTTACCCATTACTCATCATTTTGTTTAAATAGCCTCTATATCTAGTGGTGTGTACCTCTTAGATATAGCAATTTACAAATTAAACGCATTCCTGGAACTGGTACGTAGATATTAATGACTTCTTGGTACGTGGTATTTCGTTACGCAACCAGTTGTATAACGAAATACTACAAGTCATTAATATCACTTTTTTACTTTATCTACAGTAGTCATCAAAGAACAGTTCTGGAAATTATTTGCAGTAATTCTACTGCATTTTACAGTTAAAATTTAAAAGAATTCAACAAGTTCACATACGAATCACATACATATGAGCGAAGTAACCAAAGCTACCGTTCCAAGGACAGAAACGCGAAACCCAAAGAGGGAAACAGCACATAATCTTTATGGTATTCACCCCATTGCTTTAAACCCCTATTTTCAAAATCCAACAAGGTCCGCCACCGCCTTCATTATATTAGATAAATTGGTCTAATGCAAAAACCTTGATTATTTGAGCTAATGTTAAACCACTATTGTTAATAAATTCTGTCCGTCTTTGGCAGAAAATAAGGAGATTCTCCCCGAGGAATATATTCCAATTATCAAAGAAACACGCAGTTTCTATGCTTTTCATGGTGAGATTATTTTTAATCAGGAACAGGCTTTCGTATCGTCTTTATTTATTCTTTTGTATTTCCTTTTTGTTCATGATTCAAAGAATTATTCTTTTTATTTTTGATAAAGAAAATGTCACTCCATTATCTGGAAATAATTTCCAAATATGCACGTAAGTGCGCGCGCGCGTTAGCGTATATGTGTGTGTGTGTGTGTCAGTGTGCGTGCGAGTGTGTGTCAGTATGTGTGTGTGTGTGTGTGTGTGCGTGCGTACATATTTGTTTGAATGTCTGTTTACATAAATATATATAATTGTCACTAAATATGACAAGGGATTTAGAACACCAACATTGCTAGAAATAAGAGCTAAAAAGCTCTAATGCTTTAGTTAAAACACGTAACTGCGCTCGGACGGGAAAAGACTTTCCGCTGCGTATATAATACCTGGAGAAAATTCTCATCCTAGAGATATGTGAAAAGAACGCCTGTGGTGACGTCATTGAATCGTTTGACGCATCCATTTTTTTGTCGTTTCACCTTGTCTACTATGAACACCACATACATCAATCATATCCTAATGAGAACGAAATGATGGTAATGTATGCTGTTTTATTAAGAATAATTTCTTTTGTGATTGATAGATTTGGAGTTCGAAGTAGACACAGTAAAACGACATAAAATCAAAAGCGTCCTACGTTCCAAAGACATCCTTTCTGCTGAGATGCAGTGAACTCAAAGTTAAGTGCCTGAATAACACACTATAGCTTCATCGTAGAAGACACTTGCTTAAGGTACCACACAGAAGGACTGAACCCGGAGCCATGTGGTTGGGAAGCAAACTTTTTACTTCACAGCCACTACTGCCATATTGATATATAGTTACAAAGGGGAACTTTTACTGATACGAGAGACGCTTCTTTTATTCTCTCAGAACAAGATCTGACAGGAAGAATTTCATTGGTCAGCAGAGAAGCTCTGACAGTTGTATGAACGTGAAATATCTGGACAAAAGTTGTGTGCGGTTAGAAAATTGAACAAAACATTAAAAAAATTCATCGATACAAGAATGAAATTTAACTGTCAATATTTACTCAATCGATGGCTTTCTAAATAAATGATCGAACGAAGAAATACTGATGCGTGTTGATGTGAATACATGAATACAAACAAGAAGGCGGAGATAAGAAAACAGAAAAAATTAAGAATATAATATAAATATTACATACATACATATATACATATACATATAAATATTAACAGAGTGAGAGAGAGAGGAGAAGGAGAATGTGCGCAACCATTGAGAGCATCAATGTTGCTCCGCTCTGTTGGCTGGAACGATGATGTCAAGAAATGTCGAAATCAATCGTGTCAGGTCTCCAGCTAACGTCTAAAGAAGGGGAATGCATCGAAGCATGTATATATATATATATATATATATATATATATATATATATATACATGCATATAAATAAATGTGTACATGTGTGAGTGTGTGTATCAAGGGGAACCCATTAACATGTGATCAGCCTTGTTAAGAAATAAAAGTTGCCATGTTGAATTATGACTGCCAAAGGAAGTGAAATAAATTCATCTGACTTCAATGTTGAACAAGTTAACCCGTCCTCGTTCCCGTCTGCTGTGTGCATCATATTGAGAGCAATCTATACACGTATCCCCGCCTCTTTTGTTCGTATAACTCCTCCTATGCCCACAGAACCCTTTCTATTGGTCATACTGACTGACCTCTACTACCACCACAACCACCACCATCACATTCATACAGCACATTTTGAACGCTCGTTATCGCATGGTAATATGTGTGAGTAAGCGTGCGTGTACGCGTGCTCGTGTGTGTGTGTGTGTGTGTGTGCACGTACGTATGTGTATGCGTGCGGATATAAAAATGCTCCATATATATCTATGTTCACAGACATCGATATATGCAAACACTACTCTCTTCCGCTATTAGTGATTCTTAACCTTTGTAATATTACACCCGATCCCCTAGAAAAACAAAAAGAAAAACACAAAAAATACATTGGGTAAATAAAGTAACTCTAGACCGAGGGTTCTCATCCATTTGATTATTATTTTATTCTTGTGGACTCCCGTAACCATTTCATGCTTAAGAAATTCTATTATATTTTTTATAATTAAATATTAGGAATTATATTTTTTTTTAAATGACTAAAATATTTTAGAAGTATAGCCAAACACATAAACTTAACAAGAAAATCTTACATGGACCCTCAAGCGCCATATGCATCCTGGTTGAGAATCACTGTTCTATACCCAAGATGTAGGGAAAAGGAAGAGCGACATATGACGGTGTCTTCAAGACGTTTGACCTGACGGTTGCTGGATCAGGGAACAACCAAGGCAGATCAGTATTCGTGATGTTAGCCATTTACTGTAAATATAACTACGACGGGAATTCTAATTTCAAATCAGAAATGTTTAAGGTATTTCCACCATCATTATCTTTTACTGATTCTACCAAATAAAACTACATTAAACGTATTTTTGTTTTTTCAAGAATATTAATGGTAGTCGAAAATATAATCTCATCCACATCTAGTGATGTGGAGCCGGACAGGATCTTATGTAAGATATTCGTCGCTATTTACATCACTGATTAGCCATGGAGGCTATTAACGTAAAAGTTCTGTTTAAAGACGACAAAATCAATCAATACAATCATAATTGATTATTATTTTCCTTGTCTGCAGAAATCTCTCTGGAGGCAACGACTGGTCTATTTCGGAAAGTTCTTTTTAATTAAAAATTATGAAAATCGAATGAGCTGATGTCTGATTACTATTTCTCATCGTCTCATATAAATTGTTATGAAGATGTCTGACTGATAGACAGACCAGTTATTTTTACATTTTACAAAACTATTTTCTCTCTTTAACTCTCTCAAACCCATTAATTCCTTGTGTGATACAAACAAGAACCCACCATGTCACCTTCGTTAACATCACCAAAAACTCCCTGAGTGTTTCCGAAATCATTCCGTTAGAACAGGGTTTCTCGACCATTTTTATTATTTTTGGACCCCTTTGATTAATATTTTGTTCTTGTGGACCCCCATAACCATTCAATATTTTCAAAAATAGTTTTATAGACGCTTCTTTCAAAATTCCCATTTCGCTTTTCACACATTCACTTGTGTAAGTTGAACCACGGAAAGTATTAGAGGAAGAAACCTAACTCGTTCTTGCAATAAATACCAATACATACATCTAAAGGGGCACTTAGAGTGCAATTGTGGGTCCCTAATGTAGTATCTTGTTGCGTGGACCCACGAAGAACCTAATTTGGACCTTCAGGGGCCGTATGGAACCCGGTTGAAAACCACAAAATGAAAGAATAAAAGAAAAAGAAAGTAGCAACTATAAAATTATTTATTTTTTTTATTTATTATTGTTTTTATAGACTCACATAGGAAGTTAAAACGACTGCAACTGGGATTTGAAACTGCTCGAAGGTTTTTGCTACAGTTTTACCCGAACGATTTGTAATTTAGATACTAGATCTACGTATTTGCGATTTATAGTCGATTAAATAGACCCCAAAATATGACTGGTAATTGCTTTTAACGCTCTCGGGAAGATAAAACGCCAAATCGATCTTGGTGGGACTTAAAGCCAGAATATATAAAAGATGTAACTAAATACTACAATGCACTTCGTCCGCTGCGCCCTCTACCGGCCCTTTTATAGCAACAATAACATATTGATTTCTTTTTATAAGGCACAAGCCCGCTTTCTATGAAAATGGTGTCACTAGTTGATAATCGATCGAATCAATAAATAACAGTTATTTATTTTCTCAACGATCAACGTGTAATGATGTTCCTATTGTAATTAGTAATATTATAGTAATTAGTAGCGATATTACTGAGAAGTTGCGGGGGCGGGGCGATGGAGTGACAGGATTGGTTGAATAAAAGATTAAAAACCAGTCTTTATAACATCTGAACACATTTCAAGGAGATATCGATCTGCTGGAGCAACGGATGTTATAGTTTACCGCTTCAGCCATTAACGGCAACAGCGCCCTTCTGTTTACAGCAAATGAGAATGTGTGGGTTTCATGCTTCTCCGAAATACATTAACGACGTGAATCAAGTAAACTGGTTTGAGTCAGTGGAAATGTTTGGTAGATGTTAATATCTTTTATTCTTTCTATCGTTTCAGTCGTTGGACTGCGGCCATGCTGGGATACCTCCTTGTAAGTTTTTGTCGAATAGATTGCCCCCCAGTACTTGTTATTTTCTTTTTATCTTCATTATGCCTGGGACTTATTCTATTGGTCGTTAAGTTATTGGACGGAAACTAACCAACACCAGTTGTCAGACGGGGCGACAAGTATAAATACAAAGGCAAACACACACACACACACACGCGCATATATATACGCGCACGCACACACGCGCACATATATATACGCACACACACACACACGCGCATATATATACGCGCACGCACACACGCGCACATATATATACGCGCACGCACACACGCGCGCATATATATACGCGCACGCACACACGCGCGCATATATATACGCGCACGCACACACGCGCACAGACACGACGGTCTTCTTTCAGTTTCCCTCTACAAAGTTCACTCACAAGGCATTAGTCGGCCCGAGGCTATAGTAGAAGACACTTGCCCAAAGTGCCATACAGTGGGACTGAACCCGGAACCATATGGTTGGGAAACAAGCTTCCTACCACACAGCCATGCCCATATAGCAAGTATTTCTCAGTATTTAAAGAAAGAAAGAAAGAAAGAAAGAAAGAAAGAAAGAAAGAAAGAGGAAGGCGATGTAAAATAAGTTTTAAAAGTATTTTGTCTCCTGATATATAGCAAGCTTTCTGTACATGAGACATACAAGATGGCGACTAGTCTGGGCGGTCTTTCTGATATTTCAGCGAACAACAATACAATTTCTACAGCATTGAGTTTCAACTATTTTGACATTTGCCGAGAGAGAAAAACGTCAAACTATGTGTGTGACTGGTTAAATGGTAAAACATGGCCGACATTGCTCAACGTCAAATGCAATGGAAAGGAAACGAGAAGATCCATTGACATGCTAAATACGCAACTGGTTTCTATACATGCGAAAGCGCGTGTGTGTATGTGTGCGTGTGTCTGTGTTTCTATGCATGTGTACATGCATGTGTACATGTGTGTGTGTGTGTGTGTGTGTGTGTGTGTGTGTGTGTGTGTGTGTGTGTGTGTGTGTGTGTGTGTGTGCGTGCGCGTATCCGTACTTCTCTATGGAATTTCCTGAACAGTCGAAATAACTGAGACACGTAAATGCATGTATGAATGTAGTTGAGTTGCATGTGTAAGTCACACATCCATGTGTGCGTGGATATGCGCTCGCGAGCGCCTATGTGTATGTGTTGACTGATGTCTGTGTGTGGATGGATGGATGTGTGTATATGTATGTGTATGTGCATATGCATGTATATATATATATATATATATATATATATATATGTGTGTGTGTGTGTGTGTGTGTGTGTGTGTGTGTGTGTGTTTGTGTGTGTGTGTATGTATCTATGTATGAGTACTTCTTACAACTCTGCGCTTTCAACAAAGACGAGAGGTTGTCCGGCATGTGTTGTCTGGGGTAGGCCATCTCTAGGCTAATGCTGAGACCAAATGTCTTACTATGCAGATGCAGAAATACGATCGATAAGAGTCTCGTGTCTGACCCCAGCGTATCACTAACAGACAGACAAATGCTGCTGTGTATTGCGTCTGGATATTTCCCATTCCTTCTTTACTTGTATGTAGACATGGAGTTCTTTATAAGCGTAAAGATTATTAAGCGCTTTCACCAGATATTCTGAATGCCAGCTTATCCTTGCGGATAATAAACACACCCATTTTAAGTGAAGCCGAAGTTTTGAGCATCGAGGTAATGGTACCCAACACAGTTTGCATTTGGTCAGTAACCAGATAGAACACAATAAATACATCATTTCCGCGTATAAAAATGACAATAATGTACAAATTATCAGCATAAAAACATCAAAAGCCCATTACTGCATTCAGAAGCGCGGTGAAGAGCTAAGGAATTGCATTGACCTGGCTTTTGTGTTGAAAGCGTTATCGCTATAATCCAATGCCCCTATAGTACCATATGTAATTAGAACAACTGGTGTGACACAGCTATTTATATAATAGCATCAACAAATTACCCCTGAGGATAGAAATAAGCACGATCGAGAAAATAGTAATATCAGGATCTGTACATATACTTGGATCATTCTGACGAAGTCTTTGTATTTATGTTAACGTTGATTGTCTCTGTTAACCTTGAATACTTCCATGTAATATTTACCGAACAATGCCGTATTCCAATCTATTAACTTAAATGTGAGCAGCTTTAGAAAAGATTTACAATCATTTCAAAGAAGAAAAGAATTTCAATATAATATAAAACCTGCTGTAAGCTTAGCAAACGTGCATAATAGAGTGGAAGAAATTTTGTTCCAGTACATAAAATCGCAAAGAGAACAGAAAAAGCAATACTCTCACAAAAGAATGGAACTCGGTTTAAAGTAAAGTATGGAATTGGTAATGCAATGCAAAGGTGTTGCGGTTGTTGTGAGATCCAACAGAGAGGAACATTATAAGCAGAGCTGAGTGATTAGGATGGTAAAGGAATGCACTCAAGTTTAGATTCCCCGGGTGGTATTTTGGACATGAGCAAGCTGCAACTTCAGTTTTATGGACCAAAGTTTAGTATAAAGTAAATATAGCAATTATTAGTTTGAAGCAATCTTTTCTTTTTAAAAACAAATAAATACAAATATAAACGAAGATGAATAATGATTGTTTTCAATGAGATTTTATACTTCCCTGTCGTCACCTTGGATAAGATCTTTAATGGCTTAACTGTCCACTCCATGCAGTCATAACTCCCATTAACGTATGGCATAAAATAAACAAGGAATACTAAAGAAAGAAACTGTATTTAACAGAAGCAAATTAATACACTTGTAAAATACGGTCCGTGTCATGCATATTAATCCACTTGAAATCCTCGTAAAGTGTATCCTTCACTGGCGAATCGAGAGCAAACTGCTTCGTTTTCTTTCTTTCCACAAAAGCAGGGTGCTATCGTTCCGATTATCTGAGAGAGGCGGGATAATAGTTTATGACGCTTTCATAAATTTCAATGTTTAATATCTGAAATGATTCCAGACTTTATTCAGAATTCTGATGGTGCTTTTTTTTTTGCTTTTTTTTTTACAACTTGGAATTGAACGCAGGCTGGTATCAGCGCGAGATGTGCTAATATTGGTTCGAATTTGCAGTTCTCTAGAACCTATCAACAATGATAAGTAAAGATCTCCGCCACCTGTATATATGTACATGTATATATAGTTTATAGTTTATATATATATATATGTATTTTATATATATATATATATATCTTATATATATATATATATATATATTTATATATATATATATATATATTTATATATATAATAGTAACGCAAGCCTGTCATATGTTTTGCCCTTTAATGCGGTGCATGTGCTGAATTGGACAAGAATCTCCTTCCAAAACTATCTTCTAATATCGTGTGTGGCGTTTGACGTACATACACGCGCGCGCATACTCAAATAAAGAGCGAGAAGGAAGGAGAAAGAGAGAACGAGAGAGCGAGAATGCATACCTGGAAGTAACATTATCCAATACTCACTATTTTTTTTTAATATTATTTATAGCATCATAGGATCATGGAAACATTAACAGGGCATTAACAGGCTATCTTACCACAAAGAATGATCTCTTCAAATGCGAGAAATCGCAACCACATTTCGCATAAATTACGCACAATTTTTTTTCAAAGAATGAACTCACGTTATATAATGTAGTCTTATATATTCCACTTGAACAGGAGACGGATATTATCGCCAAAATTTAAATACGTTTACCTCACATTTTCACGCAGTATTAATTCATTTTCCTATAATTAACTAATTAAATTTTATATATTTATAATACACAGTATAGGAATTCTCAGTCACCATCTCTATCAATTCCATGTTTGTAAATTAATTATTTTAAATATCCTGTAGTTTTGAACAAATTAATACCAAAATTAATGTAAAACTGCTCGCACATTTCCTGTCATTCTTTCTTTCAGTAAATCTCTTTACGTAAACCACTTTATAAACATTGAATTCCAGCCATTAATCATGACAGTCATTAATTCACAGAGTCGCTGCTACGCTGCCCGCCCAAAACGCTTAGCAGAATTTCCTTCCACTTTTACGTTCTGAGTTCAAATTCCGCCGAGGTTGGCTT
>NC_142950.1:35491828-35501828 GCF_046866305.1 Octopus bimaculoides | reverse complement strand
TATTTTAGTGTCTCCTTTAATTTTGTCCTTATATTTTTTTCTCTTCATCTGTTCAATTGCTTCCATTATCTAATGGATATTTACTAAGGCTATAGCAAGCTACATTAGTTTTCTAATTGAAACTGTTTTCTTCTTCTTCTTCTTCTTCTTCTTCTTCTTCTTCTTCTTCTTCTTCTTCTTCTTCTTCTTCTTCTTCTTCTTCTTCTTCTTCGTCTTCTTCTTCTTCATTGAAACTATGCTAAATCCAATCATGTAATCTCCACATTTAAGGTAATAGGTTGTCATTAACATTACCGCTTGCATTCAATCTACTTTCATTTGCTCCAAATTTAACTGCAATAATATCTAAGTAAAAACCACACTAGTGAAGTCTATTGTATTAATTTCTTCTCTGTTGTCTTTGAGTATTCAGACATTTTAATTCTTTCTCTCTTAGTTACAGGCCTCTAATATGTTTTATTATATAGTTTAGTAAGTAGTTGGTCGTGTCGGCTGCTTTATTTCTCATTTGTCTAACGCTGAGTTCATACCACCCGCAGGCGTGTCGTTGTTTTGTTAATAACCGGTTCCTTGTTAGCATTTCCTTTCTTTCCTTTGGTTTTATTCTAAATTTATCTAGCGCTTTGATATCCCAAACTATCTAATATAAAGACACACACACACACACACACACACACACACACACACGTGTGTAAAATCTATCTATTAATCAATTTAATATAGCAAGTTGTTTGATATATCAATCAATCTAATATGTTCATGGTGTGTGTGTCCGTCCGTTTGCATCTATGTATGATGTGTGTCTATATATAAATATATATATATATATATATATATATATGTATGTATGTATTTTTTAATTTTGCTCACGGGAAAACGTTTTGAAAATGCAAATAAAGCTCCTATTCCATTATACTGGCCACCGTCTAATGATGCTGACTAGTGAGCATTGTTATGCGAGTTTCTACAAAGAGTCACGCGAGTAGTGGAAACGCGCGTAGCGATGCATTAAATGTTTATACACTCAGTCCAAGGATTATTATTATTATTATTATTATTATTATTATTATTGTTGTTGTTGTTGTTGTTATTATTTTCTTTGCACAGCTTCTAACGCTGGTGATGTACTACAGTGTCAGTTGTTCACTACCAGTGAACTAAGGTAACACGTCTTATTTTTCGAGCACCTTCCGGAATATTCGAGCGGTTCCAAGCAGTGCTGTTTTCTGCAAGAGTTGAGGAAAAGAGGAAGGGAAGGAGAGGAAGAGGGGGAAGGGGAAGAATTAGAGGGGGGATAATGGAAGGAGGAGAGGGACAAGGAAGAGGAATGAGTGGAGGAGGAGGAGGAGGACGACGACGACGACGACGACGACGACGAATGGATTTCGTTCTCCCCGAGCAATCCTTCTTGACTGGTGAGGTTGCTACGACTGATGTCCAGCTTGAACATATCCAGGCCAGGTCATTGTTTGCAGGAACATGTGGACAGGAATAACTGCAGATAACCTTTACAAACGAGAGGACATCCGTTGCATGTAAGAAGGAACGAGGTTGTGGCCTTAAACATGGCGGTGTCAGAGCGGTTTGTTGTTATGTAAATGATTTCAGATTTTCTTCTACGTTGTTTGTTGCATAACACGTTCCTTTATTGAGAACGAAATCAACACTTTAGTTTGCATTTTTGTTACAAAACAGATACATCAATACTTCGATCTGTTCCTCAAAGCTTCCAGCTGCTTTATTAATGTAGATTGTATTTTAAGACAATACAACATTAGTCGGTATCGATTAGAGTGATAAGCAGGTTTATCGAACTGAAATAGACAGACCATGACACTACAAAGGAGACAGACAAAATTAAACACAGATGTCAGGATTTATTCTGTTGTTGTTGTTGCTGCTGCTGCTGCTGCTGCTGCTGCTGCTACTGTTGTTGTTGTTGGTGGTGTTATTATATCATTATTATTATTATAATCATCATCATCATTATTATATAATTTTATTAATGTCCAGGTAACAATTTGGTGTTGGTCCAATGCTTTGTCTTCGAATCCAGTTTTAACGATTCCTCGTTAACTGGACAAGAATAACAATCTACAAAATGGCTCTCGGTCAGTGAGTTTGTTTTTCTTTCTTTTCTTTTTCTTTCGTTTCGTTTGAGCTGGCGATTCCTACCCGGCAAATCCGCCGCACACTATGTTCATTGAAGTATGACACAGGAGATAGGGCGGGGCAACAGATTAAATGCTAATTGGTGTTTAGTTACGTCCCTTCATTTTCTGTGTCTGAATCCCCGTCGAGTTCAGCCGTGCTTTTATCGCTCCGGGAAAGACAAAGGTAAATAACAGATGAGTACTTTAGCCGAGCGATCGACCAGAACCTTCCCTACAATGTTCAACCCTTGTTCCTGTATTACCAATCATTGTCATTGTAATATTCATTATATCAGATATACATCAAGGAATTCCTGTTTTGAAACAATAAGGTACAGGCATAGAAGTGCCCAAAGGTAACCAAGTTTGTTCAAGGTTACACAAGAAAAGGGGCAAGATTTTCTGGTGCCAACAGCTTTATCCCAATTGAACCCCTTCCCCCCGAGTACCACCTCTGTAGGAGCACAATCAGCCATCTTTGCATAGAGACAAGTTCGAAGCATAACACTGCAGACGGAAGACAGCCAGAAACGCTGCTGGAGACAAATAGACGGGTTTAGCGGAGAATGTGATATGAAATTCTGATTAGTGAGAAACGTTCAGGACTGCTTTGAAAGTGGAAAATTAATTAAGAACATGTTAGATAAAGAAGAGATAAAGATAAAAGATTGAGATCAAATACAAACTTTGAAATAATTAGTAATCAATGAACTAAACAATGTGCAACATACACAAATTGAAGAGAAATTTAGGAAGTAATATCAGAAAGACATTATAGTAATACTTAAAATAGAGCTAAAAGTGACATCGATTACATAGCTGTACATTCAATTAACGACCAAGACTGGACAGAAAAGCAAGAGAAACAATGACTATAATTAGGACATACTATCCAAAGTCTTGCACAGAAAGATTATATTTACCGCAAATAAAGAGTTGGGAATGAATGTGACTAGAAGTTTAATATAAAATATCCGGTGTAGGACGATAAAATTATCCAGTAAAATACAACGGAAAAATAACAAATATCCAAAAGCTTGCACAAAAGACAAACTGTTTTTGTCTTCAAGGAAGCCAAGGAATACATGAGAGAGGCTGAAGTTGCAGACATCTTTGAGAAGAAAGACTGAAGAAACTACACCAGACATGTAACTAAAAGTGGTGATGCCGACAGAATGCCGTACTGTAAGCAATGGCATAAAAAAGGAAACCTACATGACCAATACCCGATGTAAGTAAATAACCAATACCCGATATAAATGAATAGACAAGGAAATATTGAAGCATTTTTTGAGAAGTGTAGACCTCAATGGTGAAATTGAGGAAACTGAAAAGATTTTTTATTGGAACGATTAATCAAAGTTTTCACAGCAGAAACTACGCAACGAAGGTTAAGAAGGAGAAATATTAAGTAACGGCAGAATATGAAAAGATTAGGAATAGACTTCTAACCACGCTACCTCTGTATTTCTAGTGTTAGTCAAGAGGCAAAACAGTTAGAGGCTTGGTGGAGCTGCGCAATGCATTAAACCATTATTGATGTTGTCTAATATTAGTAATGAATTGTGGATGTTCAAACAATTCGCGAATTAACAGAGACAAATGGAAACGAAGTCAAGTCAACATCATGACGTAAATACAATAAAACAAAAATGTAAACATTGTCCGGCTAAAGGTTAAAAATGGAATGCATACTTTGAATTTGATTTTTTAAAAAAGTACGAAAATAGGGATAGAAAATTTCACATCAACGCAAGGAAATCAATTGTTATCCGATAAAAAAAAAGCCAGATAATCTACAGGAAAAATGGAACTTTATAATCCATGTACTACATAAATGAACAATAAAAGAATTCGTTTCTATCCTACGTGTATATATTACAGTTATTTTGTACCACCAAATCCAGACTACAACTGCATGCACGCATAATATACCTGGAGAGAAAATAACCTTGATGAATAAGTAAATTTAGATACATTCTCAAATGAAAGAAATGTCAGGTATAGAAATTTTAAAAATGGAACATTCGGAAGAAAGAATGCACAGCGAAAGTACGAACATTGAGTTTAAAACAAACAACAATACAAAATAATGAAAAAATAAATCTTGACGCTATAATTGCTGAAAAGGTAAGCAAGAAAGTTTGAACTAGTATGTAACAAAAACAATTCAGCAAAATTAATTGCTAGTAGGGACACAGTATTTCATTTTGGTCTCATGATATACTATCAAGTATATTAAAGGCTTATGAGTGAATACTGTGACCTACTTTTGTGTTGGCAGTGAATTGTTTGCATTTTAAACTTTTATCCAGATTTTCCATAGAAAATCTGAAGAAATGAATTCAAAAGTGGAAACAATAAAAAAGAAGAAAAAAATCAAACTGCAGCATAGTTAGAGGATGCTGATTGACAAAAGTGAAACCAGAAATAACGAAAATATGAAAGGAAATAAGAAAAAAAGGTGGGGTTACGAATAGAACATTTTGAGATGAAAATTTCCAATACAATAATCTAAATATGTATAACGATCTTAGGCAGACGACACTTTAGCTTCGCCGTTGTTATGCGTATTATTTTAGCCAATCAGCAAAGTAGTCGAAATCCAGGTATGTTTTTTGGTTATTTAAAAGAACATGCGATTTTCTCGCTCTCTTTTCCGAGACAATGTAGACTTTAATAATAACATTCTTTTAGTAAAAGTTACATACTCCAAACAAATAAACAGCTTTCTTATCATTGTTACCGACAGCCATGGCTAAGCTATCATATTTTGCTCTTCCTCTCGACTTCTTTGTCTCTCTTTTCGTTCTCCTTCTCTCTCTCTCTCTCTCTTCTTCTTCTTCTTCTTCTCGCTCCATCCTTCTCTCCTTCTCTCTCCTTCTCCTCTTTCTGTGTTTGCCCCCCCCCCTCTCTCGTTCCCCTGTTTAGTGAGGAGTTAGTCTTAACGCTCACTGAATACTTTCTACCATTTTAAAGACTTACGCCATCCATTTTTCTCTTTACGACTGGCTATTATCTGATCGCACTCATTTGCCTCTACAGCACAAACTATTTCCATTGACAGGAATACATTTTCTATACACATTATCCGATTGATTTCGTAAACCCCATTTTCTATAACGCTTTTTTGTATGACACGAAATAGCTTAAATGACTTTTGTGTGCATTCTTACAAACCTATTTATTTAAACTCTGTATTGATTAACTTTGTTAATTGATATTTATTATATTCTATGTTTAACTTCTTTCCTATCTCAAACCTGTCCTCACAAGCCACGAATTGTGTAATTTTTATCGCATTACTTTAAAGAGAGCTAACAACAAAAACAGGTCTATTTTCTGTTACGATGTAGGAAATAAACGAAAAGAAAAAAAATTAAATATTTTTTTATGTTCTAGAAGCAATTGTTTTTAAATCTCAGCAGATGGAAATATCTAAAGAATTAAGATGGATTGAGTTTTCCATGAACTAACAAAATTTTCAGAGATAAAATCTAATGATGAAGCAGAATCAGCGAAATGAAACGAAAAGTGAACTTTACCGTCATAAACTTAGATTTGAACGCCAACATTACCAACATAAACGAAAGAACCTCAGAACAAACAGAATATCCCAACAAACAAGCAGAAACCCTGTAACATACAGTTTACAGATTGATGTACAAAAGGGAGATCGGTTGTGAAGAAATATTTAAGACACGGTTGTCTTAGTTAACGAAACAGATGTAAGACAATTAGATTAAACTCAGATTTAAACATATTCAGGGATTCATGAACAACGCACAAAAATTAAAGAACAACTTAAAAGAAATAATATAGATGGATCAAGTAAACTCTTAAAACAGTGCTAAATGCTAAAACTAAGTTAAGATATATCAATACTCTAGCTTCTACAGTAATAAGATAGAGTTTGAAATATTTTCCACTGCAGCTACATGAATTAGCAAGACTGTTAAGAAAAACACAATCAAGAAGCAAGATACAATAACTGCATCATCTAAAAGAACGATTATATTTTGAACGAAAACGTTGGGGAAAGAGCTTTATGCAATTAGGAAATTATTACAAAATATCAACTCAACGACTACAAAAATGTGTTGTAAAGAATAGAAGGAAACTATATGACATAAGTAGAACACGTGAAGAAATCATAAAACTAGGTTTGAGGTAAGATAGAGTTTTGATAAGGCCGGAGAATGAACGATGAACGTCAGAAAGCATTTAAAAAGAAGCAAACATTAAAAGCAAACAGAAAATAGGATTGCTAAATATTTACACAAAGACGTTGACAAGAAAAGTTCCTTCCTCCTTCATGGCCAATATTGGATAAGATTAAGAAAAGCAGAAATGGATAAATAAAGATTACTGCACTAACAGAAAAGTGCAGGACTTAATATTGAAAGCGTAAGGTTTTCGATTGCGGCACCAGACCAAATTCTTCTTAACAGAAATTGTCTAAAACATAAAAGTAACAATAGAAAACGGAAGTTTAGAAAATATGGAGATTGTGATAAAACAATCTCTTTGTTTTTACTGTCCAGTTTTAGTAGAGAGCAAATGTAAGTACGAGCATGGCATAATTGGAAGATTGAATGAGAGGAAATTATGGCAGGATTATGGAAAGCCAAAGAGAAAAAAATACAGATGTTAGAAATATATAAAGCAGAAAGAAGACAGTGAACAACAAAATGACCATACTCTAGGGCAAGTCGATTGATACAGGCAGGATAAAGGAAAATCGATCAGATATTATTGCTAAAAGCTACAAGGAAAAGAAATGTCCTAAAACCGATGTATCAATTCAAACGAACGGCCATATTTCTCTGAAAGAAGGTGAGAAACTATTCATAAATAAAGAACTGGAAATAGAGAAAGCGAAACTGTATGAAATAAGCCACAAAATAATAGGTGCACTGGGAAGGATTGAAAGAGATGTGGACAGAAATATAAGGGAAATCCTGACATGTAGCCACAACTGACAGCAATACTCAAGGCACTAAACGCGTAAGTTATGAGGGGAGGAATTTCAATGGAACAATAATAGCAAAAAATACTAGACATTCACAGTAGTGTATGCATAGACACACACACACACATACATACACAAACTTACATACATGCACACATACACACACATATACACACATATACGTGCACGAGCGCAGCTTCAATGGATTGTGCGATGAGAGCATTCAATAAAAGACCGCTAAAACCATAATAGAACGATCTAAATAGAGAGATACGGAAATGGAGATACCGAGAATGTAAGGAGTGGAAACAGAAAGAATCCCCATAAAGATATATGCTTTAACAATGGTTTAAAAACAAAGACATTCAAGCAAAAAATAAGCGAAGTGTTTACACATATACATGACATAAAGAAAATAAGACTTTTCCGTATTGTACAGATTTTATGGAAAATATTTCAATACAATTGGGTGTAGAATCGGATAAGAAACGCCACACACCATCAATACACACAGAACTATGCTCAGTCGTGAATGAAAGAATATATTGAAATAATGACTACTGGAATAATAATAATAATAATAATAATAATAATAATAATAATAAACGGCGTTGAATTATAATTTGTTCTAAAGAATTGCCATTTTAAACAAACGATTAATAAAATTTCACATGAAAAAAGAAAAGCAACTACAAAAGAACATGAGCTGATAATAGGAAATATTCCAGTCTCGCATCAGACATATTACGACTTCATGATAGAAGAGTTCAAATAACTTATAATCAGATTACAATAGCAACAACAACAACAACAGCAACAACAATAACGAAAACAGCGGCAGCAGCAGCAGCAGCAATAACGACTGCAACAAGAAGAATAACAACAATAACATTTGACGGACTTTTGAAAATTGAAATTTCTATTGAACAAGAGATTTTAATAAGTTGTCTCATAACAATAAAGAAACGGGAGAATGAAACGAAAAAAAAACAATTGACTGATTCTTAACTACAGCAACAGCAACAACAAGCTCCATTGTTTATCTTGGGCTCCAACCGTGACTGTACCGTCTTTTCCGGCATAATTCATTCGGGACTAGATTAGACAGCGTGGCCTTCCATCTTAGCGCAACAAACTCCTATCTTAATATTCTCTATCACTTATGTATTCAAGACACCAGAAGATTCTATTGGGCTACGAGACAGCGAGGAAGTCTCTATGCAATGTCTTGACCAGCTAGAAATAACAGGCAAGTCTCCCTCCAATGCTTTCCCAAGCTTCCTCTAATTGTTTCAGGTGTCAATAAGGCCGCGAATAGACATAGGAACCTTCTTGTCCTCCTATCGTTCATCCAAGAATGTGACAGCTGGAGGGCTGAAGCGAAGAGCACACCGGTACTTTGCTGGTATTAATTTTCAACTGAACAGGCAGGAGCAACGTAAAAAGAAGTGTCTTGCTCAAGGACACAGCGTACTGCTCAGTCTAAGGATCGAAACCACGAATACGCGAACGTAGCTCGAAACCACTGGGCTACACGCTTCCGCTGTAGGCAAAGAATGGCCGAATAGTAAGGTTCGCTTCACAATCACGAAATCCCGGCTTCCCTCGTACTACGATCTTTAAAAAGAAGGAAAACGGAGCGACAAAGGAAGTCTTAGATATAATAAATTGAGTGGTGGTCAAGGCTAGAACACATTTCATCAAAGCTCTTGCTTGATTAGAGATGAGTTTGAACTAAACAATGCCAACAGCTGCAACTACTACTGCTGCTGCTACTGCTGTTACTACTGTCACTACTAATATTACAACTACTGCTACTACTTCTACTACTACTGTTAGCATAATACCATCATAAACATTACACACAACACTACAACGCTTCAGAACATTAGTACAAACGTATCCTAATAAGGCCATACATTCCACTCAGGCCGGTAATGCCCTGTGTCTGAATAAGAACCTCAGCAACATTACTATAAAGACATCCTAAAACTAGCATTCCTTCCGATAAGACGAGGAAAGCCAATGCTAAACTGAAGCTGACCAATGACTGCGACAAAGAATCCAGAACAACTTTTATAAACTAATAGTAACAACTCTTTCTTGCCTTTTCTGTCCAGACAAAAACAGAAGCAGCTTCAATCCTTACATTATCCCCACACATCACGCTTAGATGTGCTTCAACAGAACATTACTACAACACAAGAGGATTAGCCATATCTAGGTCGGCCGAGGATATCTTATCCTATTGGTGTATATATAACCACAACTCCTACTGGTGTATATACAACCACAACTTAGTTATACACATAAGCCAGCAAAGGAATATGTTTGTGGTCGTTACTGTTTTTAAAAAATCTACCAGTTATAATGTGGAATTTGGGAATAATGTTAATTAAATGTATTTGAAAATATATTCGTGTTTGTTAGATTTGGAGGAAAAGTGTGATGTCTATAAATTAGTTAAAGGAATTTGTTTTCTAGTTTAAAAGTTTGAATTGATAGCATATCTAATTTACATAAATTTCCATATGGAATAGATCTGTGTAAGTAATTGTCGATAGAATAATTTAGAAGAAAACAATGGGGGATTAAAGAGGATAGGTAGAAGTGCGTTGTGTGGAGGGTGAACGATCTTGGAGACGCGGCAAGGGTATTTTCTACTGAATAAGCAGCTACTTATCAGAAAGTGGTCATGTATTAAAGAAATTCTGTCTGGTGTTTAGTTAGCATAGAAGTTTAATTTACATACATACACGCAAACATACATATATATACACACACATATATGTGTATGTATATGTGCTTGTGTGCATGTATGTACGCGTGTATGTATAATTGTGTGATGGTAAATAAGATAGATATCTAACGCATA
>NC_142950.1:35466828-35474328 GCF_046866305.1 Octopus bimaculoides | reverse complement strand
GCCAATCTTTGACTTTGTGGGTTTAATTTTCTAATTCGATAGGTCTTGTCTTCATTGCAAGTGTGAATATGTAAGTTTTGTGGTGGTTTCAGGGTAACTGGGTCCTTTACGTTGATCAAAATCATTCAGTAAAAAGTCTTATCGATCTATTTACACGTGGGCGCGTTCATCATGCCGTTGGTTGTTCTCAGTATGGAAAGACCAATTGAGAAATAGCGCCATCTTTCGATGTCAGTCATCAAACTGAATAAAACAGTCGAAAGCTGGATTGAAATAGGACATTGCTACGACGCCGCAGAGGGCCACAATGGTAGTTTAGAATGGAAGGTATTAAACATTGTCCCGCAGCTGTTAGAGGGTTTCCAAAACTGTTGGGATGGTTTATTTTTGATTTTTTAGTTGTCTTAGTCATTGGACTACGGCCATACTGGGGCAACTGACTTGAAGGGTTTTTTTCGAAGGAATCGACCCCAGGGTTTTTTTTGGGTTTTTTTTCTAAAGTCCTCTATTTGTTCTATTGGTTTTCTTTGCAGAACCGCTAAATTACGGGGACATAAACAAACCAGCGCTGGTTGTCAAGTGTTGGAGCGGCTTTACAAGCACAAGCACAAAGACACACACACACACACACACACACACATAAATGTGTGTGTGTGTGTCAGTGTGTGTGTGTATGTGTGTGTGTGTGTGTGTGTGTGTGTGTGTGTGTGTGTGTGTGTGTGTGTGTGTGCGTGTGTACAACGGATTTCTTTCAGTTTCCTTCTTCCGAATCAACTCACAAAGCTTTGGATAATCCGGGGCTGTAATAGAAGACACTTGCCCAAGGTACCACGCTGTGGGACTGAACCTGAAACCATACTGTTGGGAAGTGAGCATTTTAACTTCACTGCCACCCTTGCACTCAAACTTGAACTGTACTGTAGCTACCCTCACTGCACTCATACTCAAATCATACGTTACATTCTATGCAGATACACTCAAACGCCGTTATAGCTTCATTCGAACTTCACTCACACTTCAACTGTACTGTAGCGATATTCACTACAGTCATCCTGTAGCACTCATTCAAACGGCACTCGGAATTCAAATGTACCGTAGCTACCCTCCACTCCTACATTTGCTCGACTTCAGCTTCACTCAGTCCCCCAACGCCTTATCCCACGAGTCGTACAGCCTAACGCCGACGTCGAGTCGTACTTGGCATCTCCACCGTCTCCCCTCCGGCCTTTCATTTCACAGATGCAGCGGCGCCTCTCCTCCGAGAGATCGTCATCTCGTTCCCGGGTTGAAACTAATCAAACGGCGATGCATTTCCCAACTTCACTCTGCTGCATTAAACTCACATCAAACACCACCCAACACTGCAGCTAATGCAGATAACTGCAACTGTTGCTCCTGCTCCGTTCGGCTGCGCTCGCAACACTGCTGCTGCTGCTGCTACTGCTGAGGATGATGGGTACGATAATGATAACGATGACGCTGGTGATGCTGATGATGATGCTGCTGTGTGCTATCGTTCTTCGTTCTGTCAGTGAAATTACAGTTAAGTTTCGTTCATTGACATTGACATTCAAGCGTAGTATCTGTGCGTGTGTGTGCGTGTGTGTGCGTGTGTGTGTGTGCGTGTGTGTGTGTCTGCATGTGTGTGTGTGTGTGTGCGTATGTGTATAAATTCATATAGATATGTGTCTCTGTTGGTGTATGCGTGCGTGTAAATAAATCCACATGCGTTTATATATATATATATATATATATATATATATATATATATATATATATATATATGCATATGTATCTGTATGTGTACGTTTGTGTGTGTGTGTGTGTGTGTGTGTGTGTGTGTGTGTGTATGAATCTGTGTTATAAAAGGCCCGAAGTTTTGGGGGGAGAGGGCCAGTCAATCACATCGATTTCCAGTACGCCACTGGTACTTAATTTATCGACCCCGAAAGGATGCAAAGCAAAGTCGACCTCAGCAGAATTTGAACTCAGAACGTTAAGGCAGACGAAATACCGCTCAGCATTTCGCCCCGGCGTGCTAACGTCTCCGCCAGCGCGTCGCCTTACACTTTTTTCTATATTTGCAGCCTCAGGTGTGAGAGAGAGGTAGAGAGAGAGAGAGGGGAAGAGAGGGGAGGGAGTGAGAGAGGTAGAGAGAGGGAGGGTGAATGAATGAACGGATGTGTTTATCTGTGAGTGAGCTAAAGTATTGAGTGAGTAGGTGAGTGAACGGGTAGGAGTGTGAGTGAGGGATCGGGTGGGAAGGTACCTTGAGTGATTGCATTCCCGCAGGATTAATGAATAAAAGCTATTGAGCCGTGGGTAGGGGGCGTGCGTGGCAAGATGGATGGGTGGGTGTGTGGGTGGGTGGATGGTTGAGTATGAAAAGGAGGGAAAAGGAGAGGGAGAGGGAGAGGGAGATTCGTCTCTGAACAGGTTGTTGGAGGAGAGGGTGGTGTTTGTGTAGGGTACATGAAAGGGGTGGATAGACGGGTAGGAGTTGTCTCTCCGTGCAAAACAAAGCGAGAAAGGGGTTGAGAGGGAGAGGGAGAGGGAGTAGGGCAGAGAGTGAGAGGGAAATAGAGAGAGAAAGGGAGAGAGAGAAGGAGAGCAAGTGAAAGAGGTGAGAGAAGGAGAGAGAGAGAGAGAGAGAGAGAGGCTGAGCGAGTTTAGCGTCGGAGTGGGAGAGTAATACACACGCGCATACACACACGCACACGTACACGCATGCACTCGGACTAACGCACACATGTATACATAAACTTATACACACATACACATACACACACAAACACACGCATACGCAGACAAACACGCATACAAATATACATGCATACATACACACATAGACACATACACACATGTATGTATGCATGCACGTATCTGTGTCTGTACATACACATACATGCATACATACATACATGCATACATACATACATGCATACATACATATACACTTACATACATACAAACATACATACATGCACATGCATACATACATACATTCATGCATACATACATATACACTTACATACATACATATATACATGCATACATACTACGTACGAACATACATGCATTTATGCATACATATTAAATACATACATACATCCATACATTCATAAATACATCCATCCATCCATACATACACACATACATATACACATACATACATACATACATACGCGTATACATGTACAAACACATACATGCATACGTGTGATTATCTGATTATTTTTTTTTTTTTTTTGAAGAGAGGGAGAGAAAATGGGAGAAAGTAATAAAGACAGAGAGAACGAGTTGGAATGGTAGATAGAGAGAGAGAAGGAATGAGAGACAGATGAAAGGGAGAGAGTATTGAGAGAGAGAGAGAGAGAGAGAGAGAGAGAGAGAGAGAGTGAGAGAGAGAGAACGGTCCGTAGTATGAGGCAAGTACAAAAATTATGAAACTATCATGTGACGCGTACGATGTGTGTATTTGTGTGTGAGAGTTTGTGTGCGTGTGCATGTGTGTGTGTGTGTGCGTGTGTGTGTGTGTGTGTGTGTGTGTGTGCGTGTGTGTCGCGGTGAAGCTCTGGTTTGGAAGAAGACCTTCACGCTGCTTTGGTGTTTTCTCCATGCATTCACGGACGATTTCAGCTTCCCTCTTACATCATATCGTTTCATTGACCACTCGAGCTCTGTCCGTCTGTCTGACTGCCTGCCTGCCTATCAACCAAACCATCTTTTCATCTATCGATCTACCTGCCAATGATACTTCTCTCTCTCTCTCTCTTTCTCTCTCTTTCTCTCTCTCTCTCTCTCTCTCTCTCTCTCTCTCTCTCTCTCTCTCTCTCTCTCTCTATATATATATATATATATATATATATATATATATATATATACATACAGGCGCAGGCGTAGCTCTGTGGTAAGAAGCTTCCTCGCTAACCACATGGTTCCGGGTTCAGTCCCGCTTTGTTTAACATTTATGTGCATACTCTGGTTTATATATATATATATGTATGTATGCGCTAGCTGTATCGAAGGAGGAAAAACCTAACTACCTTGCCTTCTACTTATTGATTATCGATCTGTCCATATTCATGTCTCTAATTGTCAATAATATATTATCAAATATCTCGTTTCTATATTTTGTCTGTGGATTTATTAATAACGATTAGCCTCGCTGAATCTCTCTTTCTCATTCTCTCTCTCTCTCTCTCTCTCTCTCTCTCTCTCTTCTCCCCATCCCGCCCTTCTCACTCTCTCTTTCTTTTCTTTCCTCTCTCTTTCTCCCTCTTCCCATTGTCTCGCCCTCTCTCCGTCTCTCTGTTCTCTGTCTCTTAGTCTACCTGTCTATCTATTCATATATATGTGTTTGCGCGCGCGCATCTCTGTGTGTGTGTGTATGTATGTATGTATGTATGTACGTATGTAGCTATCTACACGTGAAAAGCACACACAGATAGATAGATAGATAGATAGATAGACAGATAGATATAGACCGTTTCCAATAATAAGCTCCTCGTCCACATCTAAGTTCCTCTCCTTGGGACAGAAATAAAACCTCAGCTGTTCTATTAGTTGAATTTACTCCCTCTGCGTCTCTTCGTCTCTCTAGATTTTACTCTATTATTCACTTCGGACGTTTTCTTTCTCCCATCTTTTTTATTTTAGAAGAAATAATCGATTTCCGAAAGACAAGAGAACTGGCACGAATTTTTGGAACCACATTGACCGCTGTATTATTTGCATATTTTCTAATAGATATCGCTTTTGTGAAGGTCCATCCCTTAAGCAGTCTGAAGCGATTTAATATTCTCTTTCCAATTTCTCCGTCTTTACATTCTTCCACAAATACTCCAACAGACTTTCGCGTCTTTCAATGTTTGGTCAGTCTTGTGTCTTATCACTTGGCGTTCGTCCGTTGTTGATTTACAATCGTTTACAGGCGGCGATCTGGCAGAATCGTTAGCCGGGATTTAGGTCATATGTCAGAACATACAGTTTCAACCACTATGCAACCACCACAAGACAAACCCAAATATATATAGGATGGACTTTCCCGTCGCTAGACGATGTATGAGGGTTCGACAATTTCTTACTGAACAACCACACAGATGATTTGTTTATAGTGATCAAATGTTTGTGTAGACATTAGCTCCCTCCTTCCATCATATGGACATTACCTGTACAGGTGCAACGGGTGCAACGGGTGCCACGTGTTAGATGTCGAAATGATCGCAGAGCAACGCGAAACGAATTGCTTTGCTGCAACGCCCGGTCTAAGATCGAACCCACGATCTCACAATCGTGAGTGCAACACCTTAACCACTAAGTCATGCGCCTTCACACACACACACACACACACACACACACACACACACACATACATATATATATAATATACATATATATATATATATATATATATATATATATATATATATATATAGGATGGACTTTCCCGTCGCTAGACGATATATATATATATATATATATAAATGATGCATGCGTACTCATGTTTTCAAACGTGTGTATCTGTAAACCGAAACTTCGAAGACTCAATCAACCGTTTTTCCTTGTATGATTCCATAAACATTTACTCTAAAATAGAGTACTCCTAGAGTCTAATCTTAAATTTTCTATCTATAATTTCACATAAAACAAACATGGATATATATGTGCGTGCGTGCGAGTGTATACATGTACAGATACATATACTTCAAATATATATGCGAGCGCTCACATACGCGTATACATACGAACAATTGAATATGTGTGTGTGCGCGCGTGTATTTATCTGTGGGAAATATTTCTGTGCGTGGATTCTTTATCTCATATATTTATAACATTGAAATATTCCCAGGACCATATTTACCCCTATAGCAATATCAAGGATGATAAATTCCCTACCAGGATATCAACGTTTATTGAATTCTTCAGAAAGCGAAATATTACTGCTTTAAGCATGATGTCTGTTGTTTGTTGCTGTATATATTTATTGACACAAAATTGGCGAATGTAAACAGAACCATGCGATGCTGTCATGAGAACCGATATCACACGTTACTATATGTAGAGTCGTATTTAAAAGCTGTATTTAATAGGTGCAGGCGTGGCTGTGTGGTAAGAAGCCGAATGAAATGATTGTAAGATCTAACGAAGGCCATATTTAAACAATCACCTGATGATTGTGTAATCACCTAATTACACAAAACATCTCACCGATGTACTACAGGTGTAAAAATGTGTCGAAACAATTGTAGAGATTTTTAAATAAAGAATGTCGTTCACTCCATGTCCTATCATTTATCTATGTATATACATTTATGTGTGAGAGAGATACAGAGAGAGAGAGAGAGTGTGTGTGTGTGTGTGTGTGTGTGTGTGTGTGTGTCTGTGTGTGTCTGTGTCTGTGAGTATGTGTGTGTATATGTGAACAAATTCCCACTTCATCTCACATCATTTCGAAGACAATGTCTTCTAGCGATCTTTTTCTTGTGGAGTGTTCACTTTCTCATCTGCGTTCTCTAATTTTATGGAAATCAAAGAAGCCATATTTTTGCAAAACATCAGAACATTTCACTGTTGCGCAGCTGTTGACATTTTACAATTTCTTTGCAGTTCTTCAACAAGAAAATTACCACTAATGATATCATCTTTGTATAATTGTCTACAGCTTTTCGCTAATTCATCTTTCATCGCCTGCATCAGATTACACTGCAGACTTCTAACAGAAAACAACCAACTAATTATTTTTCAAAATAACCTTCTTACTGAAATAATTTCATTTTGTCATCTACTGCCGCAAATCTACCTCATTCTATCTCTGCTTCTTTCTCTCTTTCTCTCTCCCCCCTCTGTCTCTTCCTCCCTCCTTCGATCTATTTATTTGATCTGTCTTGCTGTCTATCTGTTTATTTCTCTATCTATCTCTATGTCGTCTGCCTATCCGTCTGCCAACTTGTCCATCTGTCTGACTATTTCCAATGATGACAGAAACACGTTCCATGTCCGACTAAATGCTGTACTCAGATCAATCTTAAAATTAGACATGTTTATTTTATCAGGAAATTTCAACGCTAGGTTTGGAAGAAATGGCCAACATGAAAGTCTCTTAGATTCTTTGATGTAGAAAAATTGAATAACGACAGTGCTGCATACCAAGAATTTTATGAAGAGTATAGCCTGTAGGGTACTAGCATTCACTTTAGCAGCATGCATGATGGTACAACAGCATTGGTGCATCTGAAATCTAAGGTTTGGATTTTACTAGATTATGTAATTATTATGTAATTATATGTATACATATATGTATATATACAGACATACACTCACACGCACGTAGACACATACCTACACACACACACACATATATATGTATATCGATGTGCGCGTGTGTGTGTGCGTTATGATGTATGATACAAGGAGGTGTCTTTGATCTGAAGAATAGAATATTGGAAACAAAGCAAGAAAGAAGGAAAGAAGAGGAAGAGGAATAAAGATAAAAACATA
>NC_142950.1:35459328-35461828 GCF_046866305.1 Octopus bimaculoides | reverse complement strand
TACAAATGTATTCCATGAATATTTGAAATAAAATCAATATACATACATGTGTGTGTGTACTTCTGTGTGTGTGTGCTTCTGTGTGTGTGTGCTTCTCTGTGTGTGTGTACTTATGTATGTTAATGTATGACATTGTTTATATGTAAATATGTACATAAAACAAATATGTGTTTTGCATACGTACGTGGCTAAGCCACACACCAGCAAGCTGGTAGAGTTTAATATAGTTTAATACAGTATAATCTAGTATAATATAATATAATCAATCTGGTTCTATCTGGTTCTACGAATTGTTTCGTGAAACCGTGTCATAATTACGTAATTACACTCTTCAGGTGTCCTAAACGACCTGACGTGAAACACGTTTATTTCACAACTGCGTTAGGTTGTTTGAAAGGCCTCAAATGTGGTGTTATGCAATTAGGATAGAATTTCGCAAAAGGTTTCCATGCCACATTCATTCAGTGCAGTATGCACACACACACACACACACACATGTATGTATGTATGTATGTGTGTATGTATGTGCCTAGGCGCAGGCGTGGCTGTATGGTAAGAAGTTTGCTTCCCAACCACATGGTTCCGGGTTCAGTCCCACTGCATGTCTACTGGGGGCAAGTGCCTTGAACTATCGACGCGGGCTGACCAAAATATTGTGAGGGGATTTGATAGACGGAAACTGAAAGAAGCCCGTCTTGTATATATATATATGTATGTATATATATATATAGTTGGAATTTGCAAAAAAAAAAGCAAAAGAAAAAGAAGACGGGTGTGTAAACAACAAACAGATGTATAAATTTAACACTCGGGAAGTGAGAAAGTCTTTTACGTTTCGAGCCTACGCTCTTCAACAGAAAAGAACACAGAATTAAGCAGAGAGAGAAAATAAAAAAGGTTTAGTGGCTAGCGATGTCCCAGAAAGTTAGCGGTTCGGCAACAGACACCGATATATTAACTAGAAGGCTTCAGAAATAAATCCTGGGGTCGATTCATTCGACTAAAACCCCTTCGAGACGGTGCCCCAGCATGGCCGCAGTCAAATGACTGGAATAAATGAAAGTATAATAGAATAAAAAAAAGTATAGGCGCAGGTAGTGGCGGTGGTTAGTGGTGGGGGTTGGTTGCAGCGGTGATCGTAGTGGCGCTGATGGTAGTGATGTTCCTGGCGCTGGTGTAGCGGTGGTGATGTTGCTACTACTGCTGCTGCTGCTGCAGATGATAGCACACATCTACATACATAAGAAAACCCACACACACTCAAACATGCGTGTGCTTCTACTTAAGTACATACCATATATATATATATATATATATATATATATATATATATATATATATATATATATATATATATATATATATATATATATATATATGCGCACACACAAACCCGCATTAAGTGGGCTGTACTTACTAAGAGACAGACAATGTATATCACTAAGCATCTTATATCCACAATTCATTTCGTGCCTCTTGTGTTTGTTGACTTTGAGAAATACATAGAAAGAGAGAGAGATTGGAAATACTGATGTTGCTTCGTGAGTCTGGCTTTCCAGTAAAAGTTATCGTCGACGAGTAAACATACTTTTTAGTTGTATAAACATCGAGTTAATTTCCGAGAATATTAGCTAAGATATTAACGGAGATTTAGTCTGTCCTTGAGAAATAATTAGACCTTACAATGTAACTCATGGTCATTGATGTGAATGGGATGTGTTATAATCGATTGGATTTTTCCCTCACCATATGACCGGTACCTGTTCATGAGCGAAATATTTGTATAAAGATGAGCGCAAGCACTGGTAGGGATTGAACACGGAGACTTGGGGACAAAATGAAGTGTTGTTTAAAATGAAGTGCTTTTAACGCATTTCACTATGTTGTGAGCATTCGTAAGATCTTTGGTTTGCGGAAAAGTTACGGATAAATTCGTTGTAAGAGTCACAGGGACTCTGAAGGACAGGGTAGTCGGTTCTGTCCTTCCGTCCCTGACTAACAGTAAAGAAAATATTAAACAGTGTTGTAATTTACTTGAAATATTGCAAAGTATAATTGATATATTTTAAAGAAAACCTTTAAACAATGCAGGCTAGATGTTAGGTAAAATATGTAAGGCAATACCAATAAAGATAGATATAAGGTTTTGTACACCTAAAATAGGTTGTTTAATGATTCGATTATATTTCGGGAAAGATTTCCCTTCTCAAATTTAAGAAAATAACCCAACAGAAGGAGAACCTTTCCAGAATTTTAACAGAAGCCGTAAATAAGATACGGGGTGACTGCGCTAAGCAATGATGTGTATAAATACAAACTTGTTATAAGTTCAAATATACTTGCAGCCAATTCGAAACCGCTGTACACAGAAAGGTGTAAATATACCGAGGCAGCTCCGTGGTAAAACAATACTGAACATCAGAGAAAGCAGATATTGTCGAGAAGCTGCTTCAAAGTTTTCTATTTCTCAGTAGCAAAATATCTAATAGTTGTAATAATA